>NW_026608991.1:300000-423028 GCF_029499605.1 Hyla sarda | reverse complement strand
TGTAAAAATGCTCTAGAAGCTAAAGTCGCAGAAATGTCACACATATTTGGCCTGCAACTTTCTGTGCGACAAATTCAGACAGGAAAAATCAGTATAAATCCTTAGAAAATTATCCCCCAGTGTCTCCATCTGCTGGCGGTATTGAATAAGCATTGCTGCACTGATGGGGTATGCATTAGACGAAAAAAAAGAAGAAAAAGAAGAATAATACGCCCAGAAAAGAGGCGAAAAGGAGAAAAACGTAAAAAAACGTGAAAAAAAAGTAAGAGGAAGAGAAGGGAAAAAAAGGTGGAAATGGGTTTAAAAGTGATTTCGGCGGAGAAATATATATATATATATATATATATATATATATATATATATGCGCACACACACACATAGATATAAACGTATTCTCCGTTGAGATATTGCAGCCGCTGCTGTGTCCAGGCCCAGGAGCCTTAGCACTGTGCTGTGATGTCACTCAATACCACTGACATCACTAGGTGTAAACAACATCTCTCCTTTGCTGTGTATGTGACTATGGAGCTGTTTGGTGATGTCGTCTATTACGGCCTTCATAGAAGCAACAGGAGATTGTTGCATCCATCTTGAACCCTCAGAACTACAGTGCTATGATGTCACTCACTTCCACAGGCCTTGCAGAGTGTAAACAACAACAACCCAGCTTTGTTGTGTATGTAACCATAGGGATTTGTGATGTCACCTAGAACCTTCACAGCAGCGACAGCTTTATGAGGAGCATCAGCACTGCTCTGCCTGAGCAGAACCATCACCGCCATAGGTTGTCAAATAACCCGGATTTAACCCACACAGGTAAGTCCAATGGGGTGCAGGCATGTCCTCTATGCTTACAGCTTCCCGTGGGTGTTGGTTTGATACCGTTTGGGGACAGCCAAGGAGGCATCTGCAGGCAACAAAGGTAGGTGTGTGCTTGTGTGTGTGTTTCCTATGCAGATCCTAAGCCCAGTGTCACATGCAAGTAGGAGGAGTAAGAAGGGTTCCTGGCAAATCCGGGTTATGGATTGCATTTAAAAAGGCCCCGTGGGAGTGCAATGGGCCCCTGTCTTGCTGCTTAGCAATAATGGTATGGGTTTAGGTTCTGCTGTGTGTACTGGTGGTTGACTGCCCCCCAGCCCAGAGTGTGCATGGAAAATTGTCTGGCAGCCTCCCTGACAGCAAGCAGTGATAGTGCCCATGAAGGGGACCTTGTTGGGCCCGCCCCTTTCACGGTTATCGCTTCTCGGCCTTTTGGCTAAGATCAAGTGTAGTATCTGTTCTTATCAGTTTAATATCTGATACGTCCCCTATCTGGGGACCATATATTAAATGGATTTTTGAGAACGGGGGCCGATTTCGAAGCTTGCTTCCGTCGCCCTATGCATTGACCCGATATGGCAGTATCTTCGGGTACAGTGCACCACCCCCTTACAGGGTTAAAAAGAAAGATTCCTACTTTCATTGCTACCTGCTTGCTGGCTAGCCAGCTAGCCAGCCCTGTGGGCCTGTGCTGCTGCTGCTGCTGCTGCAGCCAAAAAACAAAAGGTGGTGCTTCTGCTGCTTCTGCTTCTGCTTGTGTCTGGCCCCTGTTGGAGCGTCCAGGCACAGGACTTCTGCTGCTGCTGACTAAATGGCCTCCTTAATTGGATCATTTGAGTAGCCAGCACACCTGTGCAGGTAGGGCATGACATGATAGGCAGCTGCCTTGATAGCGGGTGGGTGCTGAATGTTCCTAATTGACAAAATAAGATTAATGCTTATGAAGAAATATAAAATCTCATCCCTTCCCCAATATCGCGCCACACCCCTACCCCTTAATTCCCTGGTTGAACGTGATGGACATATGTCTTTTTTCGACCGTACTAACTATGTAACTATGTAACATAACATGGGGGGGGGGGGGGGGGTCTCCTGGCTGTTCACACAGGTGTGTCATTGCTGTACATTGACCATGCATTGCTTCTGTGGTATTGCAAAGGCAAAGACAAATGCTTCCAGCCATCCATTGCACTAATGGATTGGTCATCAGCTGGCTGTCTATGTCCCGCATCAATATAGACCAAAGTACAGAGGGTTAGGCTATGCTATTGTGCACCTACCTGATGCATCAGAAGGTGCGAGGCCCTTGCTAAATTCTGTGCACAGACTTTGAGATCTATGCTTTAGACTGTATCTAAACCTGCTCCAACATGGACTGACATTCTGGCCTACTTTCAGCCGATGCGACTTGTCTGTCGCTGAACAGTCGCTTTTTATGTATTCAGCACCTATGTATAATGTTGTAAAAATGCTCTAGAAGCTAAAGTCGCAGAAATGTCACACATATTTGGCCTGCAACTTTCTGTGCGACAAATTCAGACAGGAAAAATCAGTATAAATCCTTAGAAAATTATCCCCCAGTGTCTCCATCTGCTGGCGGTATTGAATAAGCATTGCTGCACTGATGGGGTATGCATTAGACGAAAAAAAAGAAGAAAAAGAAGAATAATACGCCCAGAAAAGAGGCGAAAAGGAGAAAAACGTAAAAAAACGTGAAAAAAAAGTAAGAGGAAGAGAAGGGAAAAAAAGGTGGAAATGGGTTTAAAAGTGATTTCGGCGGAGAAATATATATATATATATATATATATATATATATATATGCGCACACACACACATAGATATAAACGTATTCTCCGTTGAGATATTGCAGCCGCTGCTGTGTCCAGGCCCAGGAGCCTTAGCACTGTGCTGTGATGTCACTCAATACCACTGACATCACTAGGTGTAAACAACATCTCTCCTTTGCTGTGTATGTGACTATGGAGCTGTTTGGTGATGTCGTCTATTACGGCCTTCATAGAAGCAACAGGAGATTGTTGCATCCATCTTGAACCCTCAGAACTACAGTGCTATGATGTCACTCACTTCCACAGGCCTTGCAGAGTGTAAACAACAACAACCCAGCTTTGTTGTGTATGTAACCATAGGGATTTGTGATGTCACCTAGAACCTTCACAGCAGCGACAGCTTTATGAGGAGCATCAGCACTGCTCTGCCTGAGCAGAACCATCACCGCCATAGGTTGTCAAATAACCCGGATTTAACCCACACAGGTAAGTCCAATGGGGTGCAGGCATGTCCTCTATGCTTACAGCTTCCCGTGGGTGTTGGTTTGATACCGTTTGGGGACAGCCAAGGAGGCATCTGCAGGCAACAAAGGTAGGTGTGTGCTTGTGTGTGTGTTTCCTATGCAGATCCTAAGCCCAGTGTCACATGCAAGTAGGAGGAGTAAGAAGGGTTCCTGGCAAATCCGGGTTATGGATTGCATTTAAAAAGGCCCCGTGGGAGTGCAATGGGCCCCTGTCTTGCTGCTTAGCAATAATGGTATGGGTTTAGGTTCTGCTGTGTGTACTGGTGGTTGACTGCCCCCCAGCCCAGAGTGCGCATGGAAAATTGTCTGGCAGCCTCCCTGACAGCAAGCAGTGATAGTGCCCATGAAGGGGACCTTGTTGGGCCCGCCCCTTTCACGGTTATCGCTTCTCGGCCTTTTGGCTAAGATCAAGTGTAGTATCTGTTCTTATCAGTTTAATATCTGATACGTCCCCTATCTGGGGACCATATATTAAATGGATTTTTGAGAACGGGGGCCGATTTCGAAGCTTGCTTCCGTCGCCCTATGCATTGACCCGATATGGCAGTATCTTCGGGTACAGTGCACCACCCCCTTACAGGGTTAAAAAGAAAGATTCCTACTTTCATTGCTACCTGCTTGCTGGCTAGCCAGCTAGCCAGCCCTGTGGGCCTTGCTGCTGCTGCAGCCAAAAAACAAAAGGTGGTGCTGCTGCTGCTTCTGCTGCTTCTGCTTCTGCTTGTGTCTGGCCCCTGTTGGAGCGTCCAGGCACAGGACTTCTGCTGCTGCTGACTAAATGGCCTCCTTAATTGGATCATTTGAGTAGCCAGCACACCTGTGCAGGTAGGGCATGACATGATAGGCAGCTGCCTTGATAGCGGGTGGGTGCTGAATGTTCCTAATTGACAAAATAAGATTAATGCTTATGAAGAAATATAAAATCTCATCCCTTCCCCAATATCGCGCCACACCCCTACCCCTTAATTCCCTGGTTGAACGTGATGGACATATGTCTTTTTTCGACCGTACTAACTATGTAACTATGTAACATAACATGGGGGGGTCTCCTGGCTGTTCACACAGGTGTGTCATTGCTGTACATTGACCATGCATTGCTTCTGTGGTATTGCAAAGGCAAAGACAAATGCTTCCAGCCATCCATTGCACTAATGGATTGGTCATCAGCTGGCTGTCTATGTCCCGCATCAATATAGACCAAAGTACAGAGGGTTAGGCTATGCTATTGTGCACCTACCTGATGCATCAGAAGGTGCGAGGCCCTTGCTAAATTCTGTGCACAGACTTTGAGATCTATGCTTTAGACTGTATCTAAACCTGCTCCAACATGGACTGACATTCTGGCCTACTTTCAGCCGATGCGACTTGTCTGTCGCTGAACAGTCGCTTTTTATGTATTCAGCACCTATGTATAATGTTGTAAAAATGCTCTAGAAGCTAAAGTCGCAGAAATGTCACACATATTTGGCCTGCAACTTTCTGTGCGACAAATTCAGACAGGAAAAATCAGTATAAATCCTTAGAAAATTATCCCCCAGTGTCTCCATCTGCTGGCGGTATTGAATAAGCATTGCTGCACTGATGGGGTATGCATTAGACGAAAAAAAAGAAGAAAAAGAAGAATAATACGCCCAGAAAAGAGGCGAAAAGGAGAAAAACGTAAAAAAACGTGAAAAAAAAGTAAGAGGAAGAGAAGGGAAAAAAAGGTGGAAATGGGTTTAAAAGTGATTTCGGCGGAGAAATATATATATATATATATATATATATATATATATATGCGCACACACACACATAGATATAAACGTATTCTCCGTTGAGATATTGCAGCCGCTGCTGTGTCCAGGCCCAGGAGCCTTAGCACTGTGCTGTGATGTCACTCAATACCACTGACATCACTAGGTGTAAACAACATCTCTCCTTTGCTGTGTATGTGACTATGGAGCTGTTTGGTGATGTCGTCTATTACGGCCTTCATAGAAGCAACAGGAGATTGTTGCATCCATCTTGAACCCTCAGAACTACAGTGCTATGATGTCACTCACTTCCACAGGCCTTGCAGAGTGTAAACAACAACAACCCAGCTTTGTTGTGTATGTAACCATAGGGATTTGTGATGTCACCTAGAACCTTCACAGCAGCGACAGCTTTATGAGGAGCATCAGCACTGCTCTGCCTGAGCAGAACCATCACCGCCATAGGTTGTCAAATAACCCGGATTTAACCCACACAGGTAAGTCCAATGGGGTGCAGGCATGTCCTCTATGCTTACAGCTTCCCGTGGGTGTTGGTTTGATACCGTTTGGGGACAGCCAAGGAGGCATCTGCAGGCAACAAAGGTAGGTGTGTGCTTGTGTGTGTGTTTCCTATGCAGATCCTAAGCCCAGTGTCACATGCAAGTAGGAGGAGTAAGAAGGGTTCCTGGCAAATCCGGGTTATGGATTGCATTTAAAAAGGCCCCGTGGGAGTGCAATGGGCCCCTGTCTTGCTGCTTAGCAATAATGGTATGGGTTTAGGTTCTGCTGTGTGTACTGGTGGTTGACTGCCCCCCAGCCCAGAGTGTGCATGGAAAATTGTCTGGCAGCCTCCCTGACAGCAAGCAGTGATAGTGCCCATGAAGGGGACCTTGTTGGGCCCGCCCCTTTCACGGTTATCGCTTCTCGGCCTTTTGGCTAAGATCAAGTGTAGTATCTGTTCTTATCAGTTTAATATCTGATACGTCCCCTATCTGGGGACCATATATTAAATGGATTTTTGAGAACGGGGGCCGATTTCGAAGCTTGCTTCCGTCGCCCTATGCATTGACCCGATATGGCAGTATCTTCGGGTACAGTGCACCACCCCCTTACAGGGTTAAAAAGAAAGATTCCTACTTTCATTGCTACCTGCTTGCTGGCTAGCCAGCTAGCCAGCCCTGTGGGCCTTGCTGCTGCTGCTGCTGCTGCAGCCAAAAAACAAAAGGTGGTGCTTCTGCTGCTTCTGCTTCTGCTTGTGTCTGGCCCCTGTTGGAGCGTCCAGGCACAGGACTTCTGCTGCTGCTGACTAAATGGCCTCCTTAATTGGATCATTTGAGTAGCCAGCACACCTGTGCAGGTAGGGCATGACATGATAGGCAGCTGCCTTGATAGCGGGTGGGTGCTGAATGTTCCTAATTGACAAAATAAGATTAATGCTTATGAAGAAATATAAAATCTCATCCCTTCCCCAATATCGCGCCACACCCCTACCCCTTAATTCCCTGGTTGAACGTGATGGACATATGTCTTTTTTCGACCGTACTAACTATGTAACTATGTAACATAACATGGGGGGGGGGGGGGGGGGGTCTCCTGGCTGTTCACACAGGTGTGTCATTGCTGTACATTGACCATGCATTGCTTCTGTGGTATTGCAAAGGCAAAGACAAATGCTTCCAGCCATCCATTGCACTAATGGATTGGTCATCAGCTGGCTGTCTATGTCCCGCATCAATATAGACCAAAGTACAGAGGGTTAGGCTATGCTATTGTGCACCTACCTGATGCATCAGAAGGTGCGAGGCCCTTGCTAAATTCTGTGCACAGACTTTGAGATCTATGCTTTAGACTGTATCTAAACCTGCTCCAACATGGACTGACATTCTGGCCTACTTTCAGCCGATGCGACTTGTCTGTCGCTGAACAGTCGCTTTTTATGTATTCAGCACCTATGTATAATGTTGTAAAAATGCTCTAGAAGCTAAAGTCGCAGAAATGTCACACATATTTGGCCTGCAACTTTCTGTGCGACAAATTCAGACAGGAAAAATCAGTATAAATCCTTAGAAAATTATCCCCCAGTGTCTCCATCTGCTGGCGGTATTGAATAAGCATTGCTGCACTGATGGGGTATGCATTAGACGAAAAAAAAGAAGAAAAAGAAGAATAATACGCCCAGAAAAGAGGCGAAAAGGAGAAAAACGTAAAAAAACGTGAAAAAAAAGTAAGAGGAAGAGAAGGGAAAAAAAGGTGGAAATGGGTTTAAAAGTGATTTCGGCGGAGAAATATATATATATATATATATATATATATATATATATATATATGCGCACACACACACATAGATATAAACGTATTCTCCGTTGAGATATTGCAGCCGCTGCTGTGTCCAGGCCCAGGAGCCTTAGCACTGTGCTGTGATGTCACTCAATACCACTGACATCACTAGGTGTAAACAACATCTCTCCTTTGCTGTGTATGTGACTATGGAGCTGTTTGGTGATGTCGTCTATTACGGCCTTCATAGAAGCAACAGGAGATTGTTGCATCCATCTTGAACCCTCAGAACTACAGTGCTATGATGTCACTCACTTCCACAGGCCTTGCAGAGTGTAAACAACAACAACCCAGCTTTGTTGTGTATGTAACCATAGGGATTTGTGATGTCACCTAGAACCTTCACAGCAGCGACAGCTTTATGAGGAGCATCAGCACTGCTCTGCCTGAGCAGAACCATCACCGCCATAGGTTGTCAAATAACCCGGATTTAACCCACACAGGTAAGTCCAATGGGGTGCAGGCATGTCCTCTATGCTTACAGCTTCCCGTGGGTGTTGGTTTGATACCGTTTGGGGACAGCCAAGGAGGCATCTGCAGGCAACAAAGGTAGGTGTGTGCTTGTGTGTGTGTTTCCTATGCAGATCCTAAGCCCAGTGTCACATGCAAGTAGGAGGAGTAAGAAGGGTTCCTGGCAAATCCGGGTTATGGATTGCATTTAAAAAGGCCCCGTGGGAGTGCAATGGGCCCCTGTCTTGCTGCTTAGCAATAATGGTATGGGTTTAGGTTCTGCTGTGTGTACTGGTGGTTGACTGCCCCCCAGCCCAGAGTGCGCATGGAAAATTGTCTGGCAGCCTCCCTGACAGCAAGCAGTGATAGTGCCCATGAAGGGGACCTTGTTGGGCCCGCCCCTTTCACGGTTATCGCTTCTCGGCCTTTTGGCTAAGATCAAGTGTAGTATCTGTTCTTATCAGTTTAATATCTGATACGTCCCCTATCTGGGGACCATATATTAAATGGATTTTTGAGAACGGGGGCCGATTTCGAAGCTTGCTTCCGTCGCCCTATGCATTGACCCGATATGGCAGTATCTTCGGGTACAGTGCACCACCCCCTTACAGGGTTAAAAAGAAAGATTCCTACTTTCATTGCTACCTGCTTGCTGGCTAGCCAGCTAGCCAGCCCTGTGGGCCTTGCTGCTGCTGCAGCCAAAAAACAAAAGGTGGTGCTGCTGCTGCTTCTGCTGCTTCTGCTTCTGCTTGTGTCTGGCCCCTGTTGGAGCGTCCAGGCACAGGACTTCTGCTGCTGCTGACTAAATGGCCTCCTTAATTGGATCATTTGAGTAGCCAGCACACCTGTGCAGGTAGGGCATGACATGATAGGCAGCTGCCTTGATAGCGGGTGGGTGCTGAATGTTCCTAATTGACAAAATAAGATTAATGCTTATGAAGAAATATAAAATCTCATCCCTTCCCCAATATCGCGCCACACCCCTACCCCTTAATTCCCTGGTTGAACGTGATGGACATATGTCTTTTTTCGACCGTACTAACTATGTAACTATGTAACATAACATGGGGGGGGTCTCCTGGCTGTTCACACAGGTGTGTCATTGCTGTACATTGACCATGCATTGCTTCTGTGGTATTGCAAAGGCAAAGACAAATGCTTCCAGCCATCCATTGCACTAATGGATTGGTCATCAGCTGGCTGTCTATGTCCCGCATCAATATAGACCAAAGTACAGAGGGTTAGGCTATGCTATTGTGCACCTACCTGATGCATCAGAAGGTGCGAGGCCCTTGCTAAATTCTGTGCACAGACTTTGAGATCTATGCTTTAGACTGTATCTAAACCTGCTCCAACATGGACTGACATTCTGGCCTACTTTCAGCCGATGCGACTTGTCTGTCGCTGAACAGTCGCTTTTTATGTATTCAGCACCTATGTATAATGTTGTAAAAATGCTCTAGAAGCTAAAGTCGCAGAAATGTCACACATATTTGGCCTGCAACTTTCTGTGCGACAAATTCAGACAGGAAAAATCAGTATAAATCCTTAGAAAATTATCCCCCAGTGTCTCCATCTGCTGGCGGTATTGAATAAGCATTGCTGCACTGATGGGGTATGCATTAGACGAAAAAAAAGAAGAAAAAGAAGAATAATACGCCCAGAAAAGAGGCGAAAAGGAGAAAAACGTAAAAAAACGTGAAAAAAAAGTAAGAGGAAGAGAAGGGAAAAAAAGGTGGAAATGGGTTTAAAAGTGATTTCGGCGGAGAAATATATATATATATATATATATATATATATATATATGCGCACACACACACATAGATATAAACGTATTCTCCGTTGAGATATTGCAGCCGCTGCTGTGTCCAGGCCCAGGAGCCTTAGCACTGTGCTGTGATGTCACTCAATACCACTGACATCACTAGGTGTAAACAACATCTCTCCTTTGCTGTGTATGTGACTATGGAGCTGTTTGGTGATGTCGTCTATTACGGCCTTCATAGAAGCAACAGGAGATTGTTGCATCCATCTTGAACCCTCAGAACTACAGTGCTATGATGTCACTCACTTCCACAGGCCTTGCAGAGTGTAAACAACAACAACCCAGCTTTGTTGTGTATGTAACCATAGGGATTTGTGATGTCACCTAGAACCTTCACAGCAGCGACAGCTTTATGAGGAGCATCAGCACTGCTCTGCCTGAGCAGAACCATCACCGCCATAGGTTGTCAAATAACCCGGATTTAACCCACACAGGTAAGTCCAATGGGGTGCAGGCATGTCCTCTATGCTTACAGCTTCCCGTGGGTGTTGGTTTGATACCGTTTGGGGACAGCCAAGGAGGCATCTGCAGGCAACAAAGGTAGGTGTGTGCTTGTGTGTGTGTTTCCTATGCAGATCCTAAGCCCAGTGTCACATGCAAGTAGGAGGAGTAAGAAGGGTTCCTGGCAAATCCGGGTTATGGATTGCATTTAAAAAGGCCCCGTGGGAGTGCAATGGGCCCCTGTCTTGCTGCTTAGCAATAATGGTATGGGTTTAGGTTCTGCTGTGTGTACTGGTGGTTGACTGCCCCCCAGCCCAGAGTGTGCATGGAAAATTGTCTGGCAGCCTCCCTGACAGCAAGCAGTGATAGTGCCCATGAAGGGGACCTTGTTGGGCCCGCCCCTTTCACGGTTATCGCTTCTCGGCCTTTTGGCTAGATCAAGTGTCTGGTCAGGAGGATCCTGGGAGTTTGTCCTACCTTTTCCAAGGGGGGCTGCTACGAGGAACCGAAAAGGCGATCGACAAGATGGGTGTTCGCATCCGTTACCTTACATCCGGTGAAACGCGGATTCGTTTTTCCTTTCGCTTTGATGTTGATGAAGACAAGCAAGAACTCGTCCAACTTTCTTATTTTGTGAAAGAAACTCTCTACAAGCTTCTTGGGGTGAAGAAAGAGAACATCGTCTGTCTCAGAGATCCTCGGAAGGGCAGCTTCATCCTAACTCTGGACTCTGCTTATGCATGCCAGAATCTTTTTGAGAAGCTGAAAAGCAATCAAGACCTTGCTGAGCTTGATGGGATCACGGTCACAGTGTTGTATACTGGAGGCGATATTCCTCTAGTTGTGTGTATGCACAATCCCTTTGTGACTGTGTCCCATATTGAGCTCTTTTTGGGGAAATACTGCAGTTCTGTTAAGTATTCCCATAAGGTGATGAATTCAGAAGACCTATGGACGGGGAAACATAAGTTTTTTGTGAAAATGAAGGAGGATGCTACTGGCATTGGAGGGTTGTGTCATCCACCCTCCAACTTTTCTATCGGTCGGGATAAGGGCTATTTGTTTTATCCCGAGATGCCTACTTTTTGTAGGAAATGTAAGAAATTCGGACATACTATGGAAGTTTGCACGGACACTACAGTTCGCTGTGGTCGGTGCAATCAAGAAGGCCATGTTTCTAAGGACTGTGCTAAAATCGTCTGCAACATTTGTGGTGAAGAAGGCCATGCCTTTAAAGATTGCAGTCTCCGTTCCAGTGTAGCTAGATCGTGGGCTGACCGTGTAGCGGGGAGAGTGGGTGTAGTGCAAGCTGAAGTACCACCTGCGAAAGCACCCCAGCGGTCTGAGGCGCCTTCAGAAAAGCCGGCTGTAACTTCTCATGTCGTGGCGGAGCTTATGGACCTTTCTGCTGTGCCTGAGACAGAGGGGAGACCTTCTGTGGAGGGTTCTGGTGGTGGAGGGTCACTAGTGAGCAGTGAAGCCATGGAGGTTGGCGTGAAGGAGATCAAGCGGAAGAAGGAACTTGGAGATGAGCCACAACTTGGCATTAAACGGCCTGTCAAAAAAAGCTCAGACGAATGTGAGGACAGTCAACATGCATGGAGGCCTTCTATAAGATCAGCGTCCGATCCAAAAAATATCAAAGAGTTCGAAAGCCCGGAGTCACCTGTGGGTTTCATATCGGACTCAAACTCCAGTAGCGAATAGCTTCCTTAAAGTGCTCCTCTCTTAATGTGAGAGGTCTAAAGAGCCCTACGAGAAGGGCTGCTTTGTTTAGTTTTTTAGAGACCTTGGACTGTTCTCTGTTCTTTTTACAAGAATGTGGAATTGAACATAGTCCAAATTATGAGGACCTTTGTCGTAGCTGGACTTTGGGACCATCGGTCTGGTCGGGTGACAATCTGAACAGATCTTCAGGTGTTGGGATCTTGTTTAGAGGTTCAGATGTACAAGTTTTGTCCTTCTTAGAAATTATACCTGGTAGAGCGCTATTAGTTAATATTAAGTACAATGGCTCAGAGATTAAGCTTTTTAACATCTATGCTTCTCCTGAAAAAAATGAGAGAGCCGACTTGATTAATGATATTCAGGCTTTTATCCCAGGTTCAACACCTATTTTAATGGCTGGAGATTTTAATTGTTGTATGAGTGGTGATCATCGTGAGAGTGGAAGTGTGCATGTCAGAGTGGATAAAACAGAGAAACAGATTAAGAGTATGACTGAGGATTTTAACTTTACCGATGTCTGGAGGAGAAAATACCCAGACGACCCTGGTTACACATGGGAAAATAATGTCTGCAAATCCAGGATTGATTTTATTTTTTTATCGGAAAGTTTTAATCTAGTTGAGGTTTCTCTTTTATCGAATATTTTCTCTGATCATAAGTTATTACATGCACATGTCACTTTACCTGGCCTAGAGAAAGGCAGAGGCGTTTGGAAGCTCAACACTACTTTATTAGAGGACATGAAAACAAAAAATGATTTTATTGCTGCTTATAACAAATGGAGATTGCGTCAATCCCAATATAAAAATATTTTGGATTGGTGGGAGGATGTTAAAAAGTGGACTAAACTGTTTTTTATCCGTGTGGGCATCCAAAAGGCTAAGGAGAAAAAGTTATGGTTTAAAATGTTAAACACTAAAATCCAAACATATTATAAACTAAAGCAAGCCGGGCTTGAGATGGATGATGTTATTGCTCAGACAAAGAATGAAATAAAAAATGCCATTAGTCAAAAAGGAAAAGAAATGATTTTTAACAGCAAGGTGCAATGTCTGGAGAATGATGAAAAGTGTTCGAGATTCTTTTTTAAGAAGGTGGTGGGAAAGAAAGAAATGATATCTGTAATAGAAGGGAAGATAACTAATGAAGAGATGTTGCGAGAAGCACAAGTATTTTATCAGGAGCTTTTTAATAAAAAAGATATTGATATTTCCTTTACTAATGATGTTTTAGATACCTTGGATTCAAAACTTGACAAAACTGACCAAGAGAGCCTTTGTGATGAAATCTTTTTACCTGAACTTTTAAGCACTTTTAAGAGTTTTTTAAATGGTAAAACACCTGGTTCGGATGGGTTGCCAGTTGAATTTTATCTGTGTTTTTGGTCCATTTTAAAAGATGATCTTTTAGGTATTTTTAACTGTGCTTTTAAATCTGAGATTTTACCTGCGTCCTGGAGAGATGGTGTTGTTACTCTGATTTTTAAAAAAGGAGACATCTCTAAATTAGAAAATTGGAGGCCTATTACCCTGCTAAATACAGACTATAAGGTTTTAGCAAAAATTTTAGCAAATAGGCTCAAGCAGGTAATTTCTAAGGTTATACACAGTGACCAAGTATGCGGAGTACCTGGAAGGAAAATAAGTGATCATCTAAACCTTGTAAAAGATGTTTTATGGTATCAGAAACAATGTGATCAGAAATTGGCAATTTTATCCTTGGATTTTCAAAAGGCTTATGACCGTGTTTCTCATGATTTTTTATGGTTGGTTTTAAAGAAAATGAATTTTCCTGATTTTATTGTTGGAAAAATTGCACTTTTATATAAAAACTGTTTTAGTCGTATTTTAATTAACGGTTTTTTATCCCAAGAGGTATGTTTACAGTCTGGGGTGAAACAGGGGTGCCCCCTATCACCCATTCTTTTCATATGTGCAATAGAACCTCTGTTGAATGTTTTGAGAAAAGATAAGCTCATTAGAGGAGTGCCAATCCCTGGAAGTGGAGGACAGAGCGTAAAGACGATAGCATACATGGATGATGTTAATATTCTATGTCCAGATGAACCATCCCTGAAACGTGCTATCAGACAGACAGAATTTTTTTGTGAGGGCTCTGGCTTCAAATTAAATAAAAATAAATGTGATTGCTTTGCAATAGGGAATTGGGGCAATACGGAGGTGAATGTGCAATATGATAAAATCAAAATCTTGGGTGTCATCTTTGACAATGAAAATAATGGAGAGGAAAGCTGGTCCATCGTCAAAGAGAAAGTGCAAAAGAAAATAAGTTTTTGGAAAATGAGGAAATTAACAATAGAAGGAAAAGTACTGATAATGAAAGCTTTGTTGCTACCTATCATGCTATATTTAAGCTTGGTTTTCCCACCGAGTGAACGCACCTTAAAGTTTTTAAACAAGATTTGCTTTCATTTTTTATGGGGGTCTAAAATGGATAAACTCAGGAGAGATGTAATGATGAAGACAAAGAAATTGGGGGGTAAGGATGTGCCTGATTTAAAAAGGTTTTTATATATTCACTTTTTTTCTATGTGTTTTAATGGCTTGCAAAGAAACTGTTATTGGTCTTATTTTTTAAAATATGCTGCAGGTCACATTTTTAGAAAAAGAAAGTGGATAACCTTACCTTTAACGTCCCCAATCTTATTTATTCCCCCAGCGCACTATGTGGTTTTAGAAAAGATTATTCGTATTTATGGCATTGCTAATTTTAGTCAAGAAATTTGTAGTAATGCACGAAAATTAGTTCCTGAAATCAGGAAGATAGAACAGATTTGCTTAATATCTAATTATTCCACTGAGAAATCTCTAAGAGTTTGGAGGATGGTGAATATGGGATTCTTATCTAATGACTTAAAAGATCTGGCCTGGCAGATAGCACATCAATGTTTGCCTACCAGAGAATTCCAACACAGAAGAGGATTGTGTCGTAGTGCAAAGTGCCCGAGAATGGGGTGTCCTAGTGAGGAAACAGTTTTACACCTTTTTTGGAACTGTTTTTACGCCCAAGAGATATGGCATTTGATAGGACCCTTACTAAAATTCATTTCTGATCTTAATTTTTTAAATCATGAAGTTATTTTATATGGATTTTATAATGTTTTATCTGTGGAAAAGTCTCGGGTTTTGTGGATTAGTATAAATTGTATTAAAATTGCACTATGGAAGACGAGGAATATTCTTCTTTTTAAAAGAGACACTATTACCTCTAAAGATTGTGTTCGCCTAGCTCTTAGTGAGATGTATGTTTTCTATTTATTGGATAAAAAAAGATTAGGTCACAAAGTGGCTAAAAGTCTTTGGAATCTACATCTGTGGAATATGCTTTTAGCAGACTAAGTATAATCTGGACTGCGTAAGGTCTTTTAGTCTAAGAATATTATATCTAAAAGTAAAAAATCTGTTCTTATCAGTTTAATATCTGATACGTCCCCTATCTGGGGACCATATATTAAATGGATTTTTGAGAACGGGGGCCGATTTCGAAGCTTGCTTCCGTCGCCCTATGCATTGACCCGATATGGCAGTATCTTCGGGTACAGTGCACCACCCCCTTACAGGGTTAAAAAGAAAGATTCCTACTTTCATTGCTACCTGCTTGCTGGCTAGCCAGCTAGCCAGCCCTGTGGGCCTTGCTGCTGCTGCAGCCAAAAAACAAAAGGTGGTGCTGCTGCTGCTTCTGCTGCTTCTGCTTCTGCTTGTGTCTGGCCCCTGTTGGAGCGTCCAGGCACAGGACTTCTGCTGCTGCTGACTAAATGGCCTCCTTAATTGGATCATTTGAGTAGCCAGCACACCTGTGCAGGTAGGGCATGACATGATAGGCAGCTGCCTTGATAGCGGGTGGGTGCTGAATGTTCCTAATTGACAAAATAAGATTAATGCTTATGAAGAAATATAAAATCTCATCCCTTCCCCAATATCGCGCCACACCCCTACCCCTTAATTCCCTGGTTGAACGTGATGGACATATGTCTTTTTTCGACCGTACTAACTATGTAACTATGTAACATAACATGGGGGGGGGGGGGGGGGGTCTCCTGGCTGTTCACACAGGTGTGTCATTGCTGTACATTGACCATGCATTGCTTCTGTGGTATTGCAAAGGCAAAGACAAATGCTTCCAGCCATCCATTGCACTAATGGATTGGTCATCAGCTGGCTGTCTATGTCCCGCATCAATATAGACCAAAGTACAGAGGGTTAGGCTATGCTATTGTGCACCTACCTGATGCATCAGAAGGTGCGAGGCCCTTGCTAAATTCTGTGCACAGACTTTGAGATCTATGCTTTAGACTGTATCTAAACCTGCTCCAACATGGACTGACATTCTGGCCTACTTTCAGCCGATGCGACTTGTCTGTCGCTGAACAGTCGCTTTTTATGTATTCAGCACCTATGTATAATGTTGTAAAAATGCTCTAGAAGCTAAAGTCGCAGAAATGTCACACATATTTGGCCTGCAACTTTCTGTGCGACAAATTCAGACAGGAAAAATCAGTATAAATCCTTAGAAAATTATCCCCCAGTGTCTCCATCTGCTGGCGGTATTGAATAAGCATTGCTGCACTGATGGGGTATGCATTAGACGAAAAAAAAGAAGAAAAAGAAGAATAATACGCCCAGAAAAGAGGCGAAAAGGAGAAAAACGTAAAAAAACGTGAAAAAAAAGTAAGAGGAAGAGAAGGGAAAAAAAGGTGGAAATGGGTTTAAAAGTGATTTCGGCGGAGAAATATATATATATATATATATATATATATATATATATATGCGCACACACACACATAGATATAAACGTATTCTCCGTTGAGATATTGCAGCCGCTGCTGTGTCCAGGCCCAGGAGCCTTAGCACTGTGCTGTGATGTCACTCAATACCACTGACATCACTAGGTGTAAACAACATCTCTCCTTTGCTGTGTATGTGACTATGGAGCTGTTTGGTGATGTCGTCTATTACGGCCTTCATAGAAGCAACAGGAGATTGTTGCATCCATCTTGAACCCTCAGAACTACAGTGCTATGATGTCACTCACTTCCACAGGCCTTGCAGAGTGTAAACAACAACAACCCAGCTTTGTTGTGTATGTAACCATAGGGATTTGTGATGTCACCTAGAACCTTCACAGCAGCGACAGCTTTATGAGGAGCATCAGCACTGCTCTGCCTGAGCAGAACCATCACCGCCATAGGTTGTCAAATAACCCGGATTTAACCCACACAGGTAAGTCCAATGGGGTGCAGGCATGTCCTCTATGCTTACAGCTTCCCGTGGGTGTTGGTTTGATACCGTTTGGGGACAGCCAAGGAGGCATCTGCAGGCAACAAAGGTAGGTGTGTGCTTGTGTGTGTGTTTCCTATGCAGATCCTAAGCCCAGTGTCACATGCAAGTAGGAGGAGTAAGAAGGGTTCCTGGCAAATCCGGGTTATGGATTGCATTTAAAAAGGCCCCGTGGGAGTGCAATGGGCCCCTGTCTTGCTGCTTAGCAATAATGGTATGGGTTTAGGTTCTGCTGTGTGTACTGGTGGTTGACTGCCCCCCAGCCCAGAGTGTGCATGGAAAATTGTCTGGCAGCCTCCCTGACAGCAAGCAGTGATAGTGCCCATGAAGGGGACCTTGTTGGGCCCGCCCCTTTCACGGTTATCGCTTCTCGGCCTTTTGGCTAAGATCAAGTGTAGTATCTGTTCTTATCAGTTTAATATCTGATACGTCCCCTATCTGGGGACCATATATTAAATGGATTTTTGAGAACGGGGGCCGATTTCGAAGCTTGCTTCCGTCGCCCTATGCATTGACCCGATATGGCAGTATCTTCGGGTACAGTGCACCACCCCCTTACAGGGTTAAAAAGAAAGATTCCTACTTTCATTGCTACCTGCTTGCTGGCTAGCCAGCTAGCCAGCCCTGTGGGCCTTGCTGCTGCTGCAGCCAAAAAACAAAAGGTGGTGCTGCTGCTGCTTCTGCTGCTTCTGCTTCTGCTTGTGTCTGGCCCCTGTTGGAGCGTCCAGGCACAGGACTTCTGCTGCTGCTGACTAAATGGCCTCCTTAATTGGATCATTTGAGTAGCCAGCACACCTGTGCAGGTAGGGCATGACATGATAGGCAGCTGCCTTGATAGCGGGTGGGTGCTGAATGTTCCTAATTGACAAAATAAGATTAATGCTTATGAAGAAATATAAAATCTCATCCCTTCCCCAATATCGCGCCACACCCCTACCCCTTAATTCCCTGGTTGAACGTGATGGACATATGTCTTTTTTCGACCGTACTAACTATGTAACTATGTAACATAACATGGGGGGGGGGGGGGGGGTCTCCTGGCTGTTCACACAGGTGTGTCATTGCTGTACATTGACCATGCATTGCTTCTGTGGTATTGCAAAGGCAAAGACAAATGCTTCCAGCCATCCATTGCACTAATGGATTGGTCATCAGCTGGCTGTCTATGTCCCGCATCAATATAGACCAAAGTACAGAGGGTTAGGCTATGCTATTGTGCACCTACCTGATGCATCAGAAGGTGCGAGGCCCTTGCTAAATTCTGTGCACAGACTTTGAGATCTATGCTTTAGACTGTATCTAAACCTGCTCCAACATGGACTGACATTCTGGCCTACTTTCAGCCGATGCGACTTGTCTGTCGCTGAACAGTCGCTTTTTATGTATTCAGCACCTATGTATAATGTTGTAAAAATGCTCTAGAAGCTAAAGTCGCAGAAATGTCACACATATTTGGCCTGCAACTTTCTGTGCGACAAATTCAGACAGGAAAAATCAGTATAAATCCTTAGAAAATTATCCCCCAGTGTCTCCATCTGCTGGCGGTATTGAATAAGCATTGCTGCACTGATGGGGTATGCATTAGACGAAAAAAAAGAAGAAAAAGAAGAATAATACGCCCAGAAAAGAGGCGAAAAGGAGAAAAACGTAAAAAAACGTGAAAAAAAAGTAAGAGGCAGAGAAGGGAAAAAAAGGTGGAAATGGGTTTAAAAGTGATTTCGGCGGAGAAATATATATATATATATATATATATATATATATATATATATATATGCGCACACACACACATAGATATAAACGTATTCTCCGTTGAGATATTGCAGCCGCTGCTGTGTCCAGGCCCAGGAGCCTTAGCACTGTGCTGTGATGTCACTCAATACCACTGACATCACTAGGTGTAAACAACATCTCTCCTTTGCTGTGTATGTGACTATGGAGCTGTTTGGTGATGTCGTCTATTACGGCCTTCATAGAAGCAACAGGAGATTGTTGCATCCATCTTGAACCCTCAGAACTACAGTGCTATGATGTCACTCACTTCCACAGGCCTTGCAGAGTGTAAACAACAACAACCCAGCTTTGTTGTGTATGTAACCATAGGGATTTGTGATGTCACCTAGAACCTTCACAGCAGCGACAGCTTTATGAGGAGCATCAGCACTGCTCTGCCTGAGCAGAACCATCACCGCCATAGGTTGTCAAATAACCCGGATTTAACCCACACAGGTAAGTCCAATGGGGTGCAGGCATGTCCTCTATGCTTACAGCTTCCCGTGGGTGTTGGTTTGATACCGTTTGGGGACAGCCAAGGAGGCATCTGCAGGCAACAAAGGTAGGTGTGTGCTTGTGTGTGTGTTTCCTATGCAGATCCTAAGCCCAGTGTCACATGCAAGTAGGAGGAGTAAGAAGGGTTCCTGGCAAATCCGGGTTATGGATTGCATTTAAAAAGGCCCCGTGGGAGTGCAATGGGCCCCTGTCTTGCTGCTTAGCAATAATGGTATGGGTTTAGGTTCTGCTGTGTGTACTGGTGGTTGACTGCCCCCCAGCCCAGAGTGTGCATGGAAAATTGTCTGGCAGCCTCCCTGACAGCAAGCAGTGATAGTGCCCATGAAGGGGACCTTGTTGGGCCCGCCCCTTTCACGGTTATCGCTTCTCGGCCTTTTGGCTAAGATCAAGTGTAGTATCTGTTCTTATCAGTTTAATATCTGATACGTCCCCTATCTGGGGACCATATATTAAATGGATTTTTGAGAACGGGGGCCGATTTCGAAGCTTGCTTCCGTCGCCCTATGCATTGACCCGATATGGCAGTATCTTCGGGTACAGTGCACCACCCCCTTACAGGGTTAAAAAGAAAGATTCCTACTTTCATTGCTACCTGCTTGCTGGCTAGCCAGCTAGCCAGCCCTGTGGGCCTTGCTGCTGCTGCTGCTGCTGCAGCCAAAAAACAAAAGGTGGTGCTTCTGCTGCTTCTGCTTCTGCTTGTGTCTGGCCCCTGTTGGAGCGTCCAGGCACAGGACTTCTGCTGCTGCTGACTAAATGGCCTCCTTAATTGGATCATTTGAGTAGCCAGCACACCTGTGCAGGTAGGGCATGACATGATAGGCAGCTGCCTTGATAGCGGGTGGGTGCTGAATGTTCCTAATTGACAAAATAAGATTAATGCTTATGAAGAAATATAAAATCTCATCCCTTCCCCAATATCGCGCCACACCCCTACCCCTTAATTCCCTGGTTGAACGTGATGGACATATGTCTTTTTTCGACCGTACTAACTATGTAACTATGTAACATAACATGGGGGGGGGGGGGGGTCTCCTGGCTGTTCACACAGGTGTGTCATTGCTGTACATTGACCATGCATTGCTTCTGTGGTATTGCAAAGGCAAAGACAAATGCTTCCAGCCATCCATTGCACTAATGGATTGGTCATCAGCTGGCTGTCTATGTCCCGCATCAATATAGACCAAAGTACAGAGGGTTAGGCTATGCTATTGTGCACCTACCTGATGCATCAGAAGGTGCGAGGCCCTTGCTAAATTCTGTGCACAGACTTTGAGATCTATGCTTTAGACTGTATCTAAACCTGCTCCAACATGGACTGACATTCTGGCCTACTTTCAGCCGATGCGACTTGTCTGTCGCTGAACAGTCGCTTTTTATGTATTCAGCACCTATGTATAATGTTGTAAAAATGCTCTAGAAGCTAAAGTCGCAGAAATGTCACACATATTTGGCCTGCAACTTTCTGTGCGACAAATTCAGACAGGAAAAATCAGTATAAATCCTTAGAAAATTATCCCCCAGTGTCTCCATCTGCTGGCGGTATTGAATAAGCATTGCTGCACTGATGGGGTATGCATTAGACGAAAAAAAAGAAGAAAAAGAAGAATAATACGCCCAGAAAAGAGGCGAAAAGGAGAAAAACGTAAAAAAACGTGAAAAAAAAGTAAGAGGAAGAGAAGGGAAAAAAAGGTGGAAATGGGTTTAAAAGTGATTTCGGCGGAGAAATATATATATATATATATATATATATATATATATATATATATATGCGCACACACACACATAGATATAAACGTATTCTCCGTTGAGATATTGCAGCCGCTGCTGTGTCCAGGCCCAGGAGCCTTAGCACTGTGCTGTGATGTCACTCAATACCACTGACATCACTAGGTGTAAACAACATCTCTCCTTTGCTGTGTATGTGACTATGGAGCTGTTTGGTGATGTCGTCTATTACGGCCTTCATAGAAGCAACAGGAGATTGTTGCATCCATCTTGAACCCTCAGAACTACAGTGCTATGATGTCACTCACTTCCACAGGCCTTGCAGAGTGTAAACAACAACAACCCAGCTTTGTTGTGTATGTAACCATAGGGATTTGTGATGTCACCTAGAACCTTCACAGCAGCGACAGCTTTATGAGGAGCATCAGCACTGCTCTGCCTGAGCAGAACCATCACCGCCATAGGTTGTCAAATAACCCGGATTTAACCCACACAGGTAAGTCCAATGGGGTGCAGGCATGTCCTCTATGCTTACAGCTTCCCGTGGGTGTTGGTTTGATACCGTTTGGGGACAGCCAAGGAGGCATCTGCAGGCAACAAAGGTAGGTGTGTGCTTGTGTGTGTGTTTCCTATGCAGATCCTAAGCCCAGTGTCACATGCAAGTAGGAGGAGTAAGAAGGGTTCCTGGCAAATCCGGGTTATGGATTGCATTTAAAAAGGCCCCGTGGGAGTGCAATGGGCCCCTGTCTTGCTGCTTAGCAATAATGGTATGGGTTTAGGTTCTGCTGTGTGTACTGGTGGTTGACTGCCCCCCAGCCCAGAGTGTGCATGGAAAATTGTCTGGCAGCCTCCCTGACAGCAAGCAGTGATAGTGCCCATGAAGGGGACCTTGTTGGGCCCGCCCCTTTCACGGTTATCGCTTCTCGGCCTTTTGGCTAAGATCAAGTGTAGTATCTGTTCTTATCAGTTTAATATCTGATACGTCCCCTATCTGGGGACCATATATTAAATGGATTTTTGAGAACGGGGGCCGATTTCGAAGCTTGCTTCCGTCGCCCTATGCATTGACCCGATATGGCAGTATCTTCGGGTACAGTGCACCACCCCCTTACAGGGTTAAAAAGAAAGATTCCTACTTTCATTGCTACCTGCTTGCTGGCTAGCCAGCTAGCCAGCCCTGTGGGCCTTGCTGCTGCTGCTGCTGCTGCTGCAGCCAAAAAACAAAAGGTGGTGCTTCTGCTGCTTCTGCTTCTGCTTGTGTCTGGCCCCTGTTGGAGCGTCCAGGCACAGGACTTCTGCTGCTGCTGACTAAATGGCCTCCTTAATTGGATCATTTGAGTAGCCAGCACACCTGTGCAGGTAGGGCATGACATGATAGGCAGCTGCCTTGATAGCGGGTGGGTGCTGAATGTTCCTAATTGACAAAATAAGATTAATGCTTATGAAGAAATATAAAATCTCATCCCTTCCCCAATATCGCGCCACACCCCTACCCCTTAATTCCCTGGTTGAACGTGATGGACATATGTCTTTTTTCGACCGTACTAACTATGTAACTATGTAACATAACATGGGGGGGGGGGGGGGGGTCTCCTGGCTGTTCACACAGGTGTGTCATTGCTGTACATTGACCATGCATTGCTTCTGTGGTATTGCAAAGGCAAAGACAAATGCTTCCAGCCATCCATTGCACTAATGGATTGGTCATCAGCTGGCTGTCTATGTCCCGCATCAATATAGACCAAAGTACAGAGGGTTAGGCTATGCTATTGTGCACCTACCTGATGCATCAGAAGGTGCGAGGCCCTTGCTAAATTCTGTGCACAGACTTTGAGATCTATGCTTTAGACTGTATCTAAACCTGCTCCAACATGGACTGACATTCTGGCCTACTTTCAGCCGATGCGACTTGTCTGTCGCTGAACAGTCGCTTTTTATGTATTCAGCACCTATGTATAATGTTGTAAAAATGCTCTAGAAGCTAAAGTCGCAGAAATGTCACACATATTTGGCCTGCAACTTTCTGTGCGACAAATTCAGACAGGAAAAATCAGTATAAATCCTTAGAAAATTATCCCCCAGTGTCTCCATCTGCTGGCGGTATTGAATAAGCATTGCTGCACTGATGGGGTATGCATTAGACGAAAAAAAAGAAGAAAAAGAAGAATAATACGCCCAGAAAAGAGGCGAAAAGGAGAAAAACGTAAAAAAACGTGAAAAAAAAGTAAGAGGAAGAGAAGGGAAAAAAAGGTGGAAATGGGTTTAAAAGTGATTTCGGCGGAGAAATATATATATATATATATATATATATATATATATATATATGCGCACACACACACATAGATATAAACGTATTCTCCGTTGAGATATTGCAGCCGCTGCTGTGTCCAGGCCCAGGAGCCTTAGCACTGTGCTGTGATGTCACTCAATACCACTGACATCACTAGGTGTAAACAACATCTCTCCTTTGCTGTGTATGTGACTATGGAGCTGTTTGGTGATGTCGTCTATTACGGCCTTCATAGAAGCAACAGGAGATTGTTGCATCCATCTTGAACCCTCAGAACTACAGTGCTATGATGTCACTCACTTCCACAGGCCTTGCAGAGTGTAAACAACAACAACCCAGCTTTGTTGTGTATGTAACCATAGGGATTTGTGATGTCACCTAGAACCTTCACAGCAGCGACAGCTTTATGAGGAGCATCAGCACTGCTCTGCCTGAGCAGAACCATCACCGCCATAGGTTGTCAAATAACCCGGATTTAACCCACACAGGTAAGTCCAATGGGGTGCAGGCATGTCCTCTATGCTTACAGCTTCCCGTGGGTGTTGGTTTGATACCGTTTGGGGACAGCCAAGGAGGCATCTGCAGGCAACAAAGGTAGGTGTGTGCTTGTGTGTGTGTTTCCTATGCAGATCCTAAGCCCAGTGTCACATGCAAGTAGGAGGAGTAAGAAGGGTTCCTGGCAAATCCGGGTTATGGATTGCATTTAAAAAGGCCCCGTGGGAGTGCAATGGGCCCCTGTCTTGCTGCTTAGCAATAATGGTATGGGTTTAGGTTCTGCTGTGTGTACTGGTGGTTGACTGCCCCCCAGCCCAGAGTGCGCATGGAAAATTGTCTGGCAGCCTCCCTGACAGCAAGCAGTGATAGTGCCCATGAAGGGGACCTTGTTGGGCCCGCCCCTTTCACGGTTATCGCTTCTCGGCCTTTTGGCTAAGATCAAGTGTAGTATCTGTTCTTATCAGTTTAATATCTGATACGTCCCCTATCTGGGGACCATATATTAAATGGATTTTTGAGAACGGGGGCCGATTTCGAAGCTTGCTTCCGTCGCCCTATGCATTGACCCGATATGGCAGTATCTTCGGGTACAGTGCACCACCCCCTTACAGGGTTAAAAAGAAAGATTCCTACTTTCATTGCTACCTGCTTGCTGGCTAGCCAGCTAGCCAGCCCTGTGGGCCTTGCTGCTGCTGCAGCCAAAAAACAAAAGGTGGTGCTGCTGCTGCTTCTGCTGCTTCTGCTTCTGCTTGTGTCTGGCCCCTGTTGGAGCGTCCAGGCACAGGACTTCTGCTGCTGCTGACTAAATGGCCTCCTTAATTGGATCATTTGAGTAGCCAGCACACCTGTGCAGGTAGGGCATGACATGATAGGCAGCTGCCTTGATAGCGGGTGGGTGCTGAATGTTCCTAATTGACAAAATAAGATTAATGCTTATGAAGAAATATAAAATCTCATCCCTTCCCCAATATCGCGCCACACCCCTACCCCTTAATTCCCTGGTTGAACGTGATGGACATATGTCTTTTTTCGACCGTACTAACTATGTAACTATGTAACATAACATGGGGGGGTCTCCTGGCTGTTCACACAGGTGTGTCATTGCTGTACATTGACCATGCATTGCTTCTGTGGTATTGCAAAGGCAAAGACAAATGCTTCCAGCCATCCATTGCACTAATGGATTGGTCATCAGCTGGCTGTCTATGTCCCGCATCAATATAGACCAAAGTACAGAGGGTTAGGCTATGCTATTGTGCACCTACCTGATGCATCAGAAGGTGCGAGGCCCTTGCTAAATTCTGTGCACAGACTTTGAGATCTATGCTTTAGACTGTATCTAAACCTGCTCCAACATGGACTGACATTCTGGCCTACTTTCAGCCGATGCGACTTGTCTGTCGCTGAACAGTCGCTTTTTATGTATTCAGCACCTATGTATAATGTTGTAAAAATGCTCTAGAAGCTAAAGTCGCAGAAATGTCACACATATTTGGCCTGCAACTTTCTGTGCGACAAATTCAGACAGGAAAAATCAGTATAAATCCTTAGAAAATTATCCCCCAGTGTCTCCATCTGCTGGCGGTATTGAATAAGCATTGCTGCACTGATGGGGTATGCATTAGACGAAAAAAAAGAAGAAAAAGAAGAATAATACGCCCAGAAAAGAGGCGAAAAGGAGAAAAACGTAAAAAAACGTGAAAAAAAAGTAAGAGGAAGAGAAGGGAAAAAAAGGTGGAAATGGGTTTAAAAGTGATTTCGGCGGAGAAATATATATATATATATATATATATATATATATGCGCACACACACACATAGATATAAACGTATTCTCCGTTGAGATATTGCAGCCGCTGCTGTGTCCAGGCCCAGGAGCCTTAGCACTGTGCTGTGATGTCACTCAATACCACTGACATCACTAGGTGTAAACAACATCTCTCCTTTGCTGTGTATGTGACTATGGAGCTGTTTGGTGATGTCGTCTATTACGGCCTTCATAGAAGCAACAGGAGATTGTTGCATCCATCTTGAACCCTCAGAACTACAGTGCTATGATGTCACTCACTTCCACAGGCCTTGCAGAGTGTAAACAACAACAACCCAGCTTTGTTGTGTATGTAACCATAGGGATTTGTGATGTCACCTAGAACCTTCACAGCAGCGACAGCTTTATGAGGAGCATCAGCACTGCTCTGCCTGAGCAGAACCATCACCGCCATAGGTTGTCAAATAACCCGGATTTAACCCACACAGGTAAGTCCAATGGGGTGCAGGCATGTCCTCTATGCTTACAGCTTCCCGTGGGTGTTGGTTTGATACCGTTTGGGGACAGCCAAGGAGGCATCTGCAGGCAACAAAGGTAGGTGTGTGCTTGTGTGTGTGTTTCCTATGCAGATCCTAAGCCCAGTGTCACATGCAAGTAGGAGGAGTAAGAAGGGTTCCTGGCAAATCCGGGTTATGGATTGCATTTAAAAAGGCCCCGTGGGAGTGCAATGGGCCCCTGTCTTGCTGCTTAGCAATAATGGTATGGGTTTAGGTTCTGCTGTGTGTACTGGTGGTTGACTGCCCCCCAGCCCAGAGTGTGCATGGAAAATTGTCTGGCAGCCTCCCTGACAGCAAGCAGTGATAGTGCCCATGAAGGGGACCTTGTTGGGCCCGCCCCTTTCACGGTTATCGCTTCTCGGCCTTTTGGCTAAGATCTTGTATCTTGTCAAGGGGCTCTGAGTTCGTCGAACCTTCGGCCTTGAGGCATCGACGGTTTTTTAGCCGTCTTAAGCCTCATGCTGCTATAGGAGGAGGACTTACAAAGAACGGGAAGGCGATCCCCCATGGCGACCCTTAGGTTTGCTGCGCATACTGAAACTCGGATTAAGAACACCTTCCGTATTGAAGTGGATGAGGAGAAAAAGGAGAAGATGACTTTGGAATTTTTTGTCAAGAGAATTATGCTGGATTTATTGCACATTCAGAGAGAAGATGTGTTTTGCCTAAAAGACCCAGGTAAAGGACTTTTCATTCTTACCTTGACTTCCGCATCTGCATGTGACCATATGTTTGAGAAAGTTCGGGAGCTTGCCAATGAGGAGGATATGAAAGGACTTGTTTTCATTGCTCTATATTCTAATGGCGATGTTCCACTGGTGGTTACTATGCACGATCCATACGTTGATATAAGAGACATTGTCTTATTTTTAAACCAATATTGTGCGGAAGTCAAATACTCTCATAAAATAATGAATGCAATGGACTTTTGGACTGGAAAGCATAAGTTTGCTGTTAAGTTCAGAGAGGATGTGAGAGGAATTGGAGGTCTGTGTCGCCCACCTGCAAATTTTTTAATTGGGCGTAAACGTGGCTATTTATTCTACCCTGGGATGCCGTATTATTGCAGGAAATGCCATGAATATGGTCATACACAAGAATCTTGCAAAGAGGAAGTGGTTATTTGCAAAAGATGTGGCCAAAAAGGCCACACCACTTTTGACTGTCAAAATGAGATTCTGTGTAATGTGTGTAAGCAGAAAGGACACGCTTTTAAGGATTGTCCTCAACGCTCCTGGGCCAATATTGTGGCTACGTCGGCTGGTCCCTCGATGAGGAAGAGCTCCATGGATGCTGTGCCTGTGCCTAAGACCCACACCCTGAAAGTGATGCCTGAGTCTTCTGCTACCGGAATTCCTGTGATACCTGCTGTGGCTCATGTCTCCAAAAGCATTGTGTCCCCGGGGAAGGTCGTGGGACCTGAGACAGAAGTGAGGGGTTCTCCTCTCATGGAAGTTGAGGGTCCTGGACCGCCCAGAAGGGATACAGAGGAGATGGATGTAGAAGAACGGCGAAAGAGGAAAAGCAGAGACCGGAAAGAGGAAAAGGGCCTTAACATCAAAAGGAGTGGTCGAGTTAGTGCGGACGAGGGGAACGTGGAGATTGTCTGCCAAAAGGTTATAACAGCATCCGACCCTGTTAATATTGAGGAATTTGTGTCACCACCTACAGATTGGGGTTCTTTGTCTGAGGATAATGAATGACCCAGGAGCTACCAAGTGTTAATATCTCCTCCTTCAATGTGAGGAGTTTGAAGAGCCCAGAGAGGAGGGCTGCTTTATTTTCTTTCTTGTCTTCTTTGCCTACAGACATTTTATTTTTACAGGAATGTGCCATTGATTATGATATCAATTATTCATCTTTGAGATCTGAATGGACTCTTGGCCCGTCTGTGTGGTCAGGGGATAATGAGAGGAAAGTGACTGGTGTTGGCATACTGTTCAAGAGCAGTGAGTATAAAGTTACCTCCTTCACAGACATTGTACCCGGTAGAGCCCTGCTCGTTCATATTATTTATAATGACATGAATATGAGACTTTTAAATGTATATGCCTCTCCAGATAAGGATGAAAGATCTGATTTATTAGAGAAAATTCAGTTTTATTTACCGGGTTCATCCCCGCTTATCATCGCTGGTGATTTTAATTGTATAATGGCAGGAGAGGAGCGGGCTGGAGGATCTGAACAAAGGAAAGATAAGACTGAAAAACAACTAAAGGATTTTATAGTTGATTTTAATTTAAAAGATTTGTGGAGAACCTCTTTCCCTAATGACCCTGGGTATACCTGGGAGAATAGCCTTTATATGTCAAGGATTGATTATATTTTTGCTTCTGGATTTGCATTTTATGGGAATATGCAATTGACTTCTACCTTTTTTTCAGATCATAAGATTTTATCTGCTACATGTAAGTTTGATGGGGTTTGCAGAGCCAAAGGAGTCTGGCGTCTGAATGTCTCTTTGCTTGAAGATGAAGAAATTAAATGTAATTTTATCTATCTTTTTAAAAAATTGCAGAACTCAAGGACTAATTTTAATTCTCTTTTAGCATGGTGGGAATTCTGCAAGGTAAAATTTAAAGAGTATTTTATTAAGATGGGTGTTAAAAAAACAAAAGAGAAATTGAAATGGTATAGAGATCTTAACACAAAACTACAAACCTATTATCAACTCAAAGAGCTGGGTGTATATGTAGACGATCTGATTTTAAGTGTTAAAAGTGATATTCAGAAGGCTATAACTAACAAAGGGAAAGAAATAATTTTTAACTCCAAAGTTGAATGTAAAGAGAAGGATGAAAAGTGTACAAGATTCTTTTTTAAAAAGGTAATGGAAACAAAAAAGTTAATGATTAACATTGAGGATGAAACTACTAATGTAGGAATGTTATCCAAAGCTAAATCCTTTTATCAAGATCTGTTTAATGAGAAACCCATTGATATATCTGCTGCTAATTTTCTCCTAAGCACTTTAGATTGTGGTTTAAGTAAGGAGGACCAAGATGCACTTTGCACAGAAGTAAGATGCCAAGAATTAGAAATTGCTGCTAAAAGTTTATCCACAGGTAAAACACCAGGTTCTGATGGACTTCCTGTAGAGTTTTATAAAACCTTTTGGGAGATTTTTAAAGATGATTTGCTTAATATTTTTAAGGAGGCTTTTAATTCTGATGTTCTACCTTTATCTTGGAGGAGTGGTATAGTGTCTCTGATCCCCAAAAAGGGGGATAGGAACAGCTTAGAAAATTGGAGACCAATTACGCTTCTTAATGTTGATTATAAGATTATGTCAAAAATTTTTGTTAACAGAATGAAGCCGTTTTTGTACAAGGTCATCCATGTGGATCAGGTATGTGGTGTCCCACGAAGGAGTGTAGCTGAACCTTTAAATGCTATTAGGGACGTCATATGGTAT
Organism: Hyla sarda; assembly: GCF_029499605.1. NCBI lineage: Eukaryota > Metazoa > Chordata > Amphibia > Anura > Hylidae > Hyla > Hyla sarda. Next base: position 393,556 of record NW_026608991.1, on the reverse strand, counting down.
CAGCAAGAGCGGAATCAAAATCTAGCCATTCTATCTCTAGATTTTCATAAAGCGTTCGATAGAGTATCACATTGTTTTTTATGGATGGTTTTACAACGCATGGGTTTTCCTAACATATTTATTCAGCAAATTGCTCTCTTATATAAAGGTTCTTTTAGCAGGATTTTAATAAATGGTTTCCTTACAGATTTTATTAATTTATCATCAGGGGTAAAGCAAGGCTGCCCTCTGTCTCCTATACTGTTTATATGTGCAATAGAACCTCTGTTAAACTTAATAAGGAATGATAAAATAATAAAAGGAGTGCCAGTTCCTGGAGGTAATAATGCCACCCTTAAAGTGTGTGGCTATATGGATGATATTAATGTTTTTTGTGAAAGTGCCTTCTCTTTACAAAGAGTTGTTGATGTTACTGATTTCTTTTGTAAAGCTTCTGCTTTTAAACTTAATTTATCTAAATGTGACTGTTTTTATATAGGTAAATGGGAAAACGTGCAAATACCAAACCTAAAATTACAGTCAGAAAAAATAAAAATCCTTGGAGTCATCTTTGATAAAAATAACAATGGTGAGGAAAGTTGGCTAATGGTAAAAGAAAAGGTAAAGAAAAAGGTAGACTTTTGGTCCCTTAGGAAATTATCCTTAGAAGGTAAAATTTTGGTGATTAAGGCTATGCTAATACCCATTATGCTCTATTTAAATATGATTTATCCTCCTAATGAACTTATGTCTAGGCAACTTCAGAGGATTCTCTTTGAGTTTCTATGGAGTTCTAAAGCAGAAAAATTAAAAAGAGATACTATGTATAAGTCACAAAAAAATGGAGGAAAACAGGTTCCCTGTATTAGAAAATTTTTATACTTAAGGTTTTTTAGTTGGTGTTTTAGGGGACTTTTTATGAAAAGTGTATGGTCCTGTTTTTTAAAGTACTCTGCGGGACATATTTTTAGAAAAAGAGAATGGGTGTTTTTATCATTATCTTCTCCTGTACTTTTAACTCCGCCTAAACATTATGCCATCTTAGAAAAAATTATACGTATGTATAACCTTAAAGACTTTGACTTGTTAACCTTGAGGGATGCTCGCAAGATAGAAGTACAGTTAAATTTGCAAGAAGAAATATGTATGGTCTCTAATTTTTCTTATAATAGGTGTGTACAAATATGGAAAAAGGTAAACGAGCCATATCTTTTTAATGAGCACAAGGATTTAGCATGGATGATTATCCATGAGTGTCTTCCGGTAAGATTTTTCCAATATAGAAGAGGTCTAAATGCTGTATGTGTCTGTCCCCGGGATAATTGCAATATAGATGAAACTGTTTTGCACCTTTTCTGGAATTGTTATTTTGCACAAAAGGTTTTTAGACTAATTGGTTCTTTATTGAAATTCCTAACAGGTCTAAAAGTTTTAAATCATGAAGTTGTTTTATATGGCAAAAGTGATGGAGTTACAAAAGAAAAAGAGAGAATTTTGTGGATTTTTATCAACTGTACAAAAAATGTATTATGGAAAGTTCGTAATATCCTTGTCTTCAAAAGAGATTTTATTTGTGAAAAAGAATGTTTGAAGATGATATACAGTGAAGTTTACTTGTACTATTTAATTGATAAAAAGAGATATGGGCAGAAAAAAGCATTAGCTATGTGGAATTTACATTTATGGAAAACAGTATTTGATGTATTGTAAACATTTTTTGTGATGTATTTAAGTTTTTGAGTTTTTTCAATAAAAATGTAAAAAAAAAAAAAATCTGTTCTTATCAGTTTAATATCTGATACGTCCCCTATCTGGGGACCATATATTAAATGGATTTTTGAGAACGGGGTCCGATTTCGAAGCTTGCTTCCGTCGCCCTATGCATTGACCCGATATGGCAGTATCTTCGGGTACAGTGCACCACCCCCTTACAGGGTTAAAAAGAAAGATTCCTACTTTCATTGCTACCTGCTTGCTGGCTAGCCAGCTAGCCAGCCCTGTGGGCCTTGCTGCTGCTGCAGCCAAAAAACAAAAGGTGCTGCTGCTGCTGCTTCTGCTGCTTCTGCTTCTGCTTGTGTCTGGCCCCTGTTGGAGCGTCCAGGCACAGGACTTCTGCTGCTGCTGACTAAATGGCCTCCTTAATTGGATCATTTGAGTAGCCAGCACACCTGTGCAGGTAGGGCATGACATGATAGGCGGCTGCCTTGATAGCGGGTGGGTGCTGAATGTTCCTAATTGACAAAATAAGATTAATGCTTATGAAGAAATATAAAATCTCATCCCTTCCCCAATATCGCGCCACACCCCTACCCCTTAATTCCCTGGTTGAACGTGATGGACATATGTCTTTTTTCGACCGTACTAACTATGTAACTATGTAACATAACATGGGGGGGGGGGGGGGGGTCTCCTGGCTGTTCACACAGGTGTGTCATTGCTGTACATTGACCATGCATTGCTTCTGTGGTATTGCAAAGGCAAAGACAAATGCTTCCAGCCATCCATTGCACTAATGGATTGGTCATCAGCTGGCTGTCTATGTCCCGCATCAATATAGACCAAAGTACAGAGGGTTAGGCTATGCTATTGTGCACCTACCTGATGCATCAGAAGGTGCGAGGCCCTTGCTAAATTCTGTGCACAGACTTTGAGATCTATGCTTTAGACTGTATCTAAACCTGCTCCAAAATGGACTGACATTCTGGCCTACTTTCAGCCGATGCGACTTGTCTGTCGCTGAACAGTCGCTTTTTATGTATTCAGCACCTATGTATAATGTTGTAAAAATGCTCTAGAAGCTAAAGTCGCAGAAATGTCACACATATTTGGCCTGCAACTTTCTGTGCGACAAATTCAGACAGGAAAAATCAGTATAAATCCTTAGAAAATTATCCCCCAGTGTCTCCATCTGCTGGCGGTATTGAATAAGCATTGCTGCACTGATGGGGTATGCATTAGACGAAAAAAAAGAAGAAAAAGAAGAATAATACGCCCAGAAAAGAGGCGAAAAGGAGAAAAACGTAAAAAAACGTGAAAAAAAAAGTAAGAGGAAGAGAAGGGAAAAAAAGGTGGAAATGGGTTTAAAAGTGATTTCGGCGGAGAAATATATATATATATATATATATATATATATATATATATGCGCACACACACACATAGATATAAACGTATTCTCCGTTGAGATATTGCAGCCGCTGCTGTGTCCAGGCCCAGGAGCCTTAGCACTGTGCTGTGATGTCACTCAATACCACTGACATCACTAGGTGTAAACAACATCTCTCCTTTGCTGTGTATGTGACTATGGAGCTGTTTGGTGATGTCGTCTATTACGGCCTTCATAGAAGCAACAGGAGATTGTTGCATCCATCTTGAACCCTCAGAACTACAGTGCTATGATGTCACTCACTTCCACAGGCCTTGCAGAGTGTAAACAACAACAACCCAGCTTTGTTGTGTATGTAACCATAGGGATTTGTGATGTCACCTAGAACCTTCACAGCAGCGACAGCTTTATGAGGAGCATCAGCACTGCTCTGCCTGAGCAGAACCATCACCGCCATAGGTTGTCAAATAACCCGGATTTAACCCACACAGGTAAGTCCAATGGGGTGCAGGCATGTCCTCTATGCTTACAGCTTCCCGTGGGTGTTGGTTTGATACCGTTTGGGGACAGCCAAGGAGGCATCTGCAGGCAACAAAGGTAGGTGTGTGCTTGTGTGTGTGTTTCCTATGCAGATCCTAAGCCCAGTGTCACATGCAAGTAGGAGGAGTAAGAAGGGTTCCTGGCAAATCCGGGTTATGGATTGCATTTAAAAAGGCCCCGTGGGAGTGCAATGGGCCCCTGTCTTGCTGCTTAGCAATAATGGTATGGGTTTAGGTTCTGCTGTGTGTACTGGTGGTTGACTGCCCCCCAGCCCAGAGTGTGCATGGAAAATTGTCTGGCAGCCTCCCTGACAGCAAGCAGTGATAGTGCCCATGAAGGGGACCTTGTTGGGCCCGCCCCTTTCACGGTTATCGCTTCTCGGCCTTTTGGCTAAGATCAAGTGTAGTATCTGTTCTTATCAGTTTAATATCTGATACGTCCCCTATCTGGGGACCATATATTAAATGGATTTTTGAGAACGGGGGCCGATTTCGAAGCTTGCTTCCGTCGCCCTATGCATTGACCCGATATGGCAGTATCTTCGGGTACAGTGCACCACCCCCTTACAGGGTTAAAAAGAAAGATTCCTACTTTCATTGCTACCTGCTTGCTGGCTAGCCAGCTAGCCAGCCCTGTGGGCCTTGCTGCTGCTGCAGCCAAAAAACAAAAGGTGGTGCTGCTGCTGCTTCTGCTGCTTCTGCTTCTGCTTGTGTCTGGCCCCTGTTGGAGCGTCCAGGCACAGGACTTCTGCTGCTGCTGACTAAATGGCCTCCTTAATTGGATCATTTGAGTAGCCAGCACACCTGTGCAGGTAGGGCATGACATGATAGGCAGCTGCCTTGATAGCGGGTGGGTGCTGAATGTTCCTAATTGACAAAATAAGATTAATGCTTATGAAGAAATATAAAATCTCATCCCTTCCCCAATATCGCGCCACACCCCTACCCCTTAATTCCCTGGTTGAACGTGATGGACATATGTCTTTTTTCGACCGTACTAACTATGTAACTATGTAACATAACATGGGGGGGGGGGGGGGGGGTCTCCTGGCTGTTCACACAGGTGTGTCATTGCTGTACATTGACCATGCATTGCTTCTGTGGTATTGCAAAGGCAAAGACAAATGCTTCCAGCCATCCATTGCACTAATGGATTGGTCATCAGCTGGCTGTCTATGTCCCGCATCAATATAGACCAAAGTACAGAGGGTTAGGCTATGCTATTGTGCACCTACCTGATGCATCAGAAGGTGCGAGGCCCTTGCTAAATTCTGTGCACAGACTTTGAGATCTATGCTTTAGACTGTATCTAAACCTGCTCCAACATGGACTGACATTCTGGCCTACTTTCAGCCGATGCGACTTGTCTGTCGCTGAACAGTCGCTTTTTATGTATTCAGCACCTATGTATAATGTTGTAAAAATGCTCTAGAAGCTAAAGTCGCAGAAATGTCACACATATTTGGCCTGCAACTTTCTGTGCGACAAATTCAGACAGGAAAAATCAGTATAAATCCTTAGAAAATTATCCCCCAGTGTCTCCATCTGCTGGCGGTATTGAATAAGCATTGCTGCACTGATGGGGTATGCATTAGACGAAAAAAAAGAAGAAAAAGAAGAATAATACGCCCAGAAAAGAGGCGAAAAGGAGAAAAACGTAAAAAAACGTGAAAAAAAAGTAAGAGGAAGAGAAGGGAAAAAAAGGTGGAAATGGGTTTAAAAGTGATTTCGGCGGAGAAATATATATATATATATATATATATATATATATATATATATATGCGCACACACACACATAGATATAAACGTATTCTCCGTTGAGATATTGCAGCCGCTGCTGTGTCCAGGCCCAGGAGCCTTAGCACTGTGCTGTGATGTCACTCAATACCACTGACATCACTAGGTGTAAACAACATCTCTCCTTTGCTGTGTATGTGACTATGGAGCTGTTTGGTGATGTCGTCTATTACGGCCTTCATAGAAGCAACAGGAGATTGTTGCATCCATCTTGAACCCTCAGAACTACAGTGCTATGATGTCACTCACTTCCACAGGCCTTGCAGAGTGTAAACAACAACAACCCAGCTTTGTTGTGTATGTAACCATAGGGATTTGTGATGTCACCTAGAACCTTCACAGCAGCGACAGCTTTATGAGGAGCATCAGCACTGCTCTGCCTGAGCAGAACCATCACCGCCATAGGTTGTCAAATAACCCGGATTTAACCCACACAGGTAAGTCCAATGGGGTGCAGGCATGTCCTCTATGCTTACAGCTTCCCGTGGGTGTTGGTTTGATACCGTTTGGGGACAGCCAAGGAGGCATCTGCAGGCAACAAAGGTAGGTGTGTGCTTGTGTGTGTGTTTCCTATGCAGATCCTAAGCCCAGTGTCACATGCAAGTAGGAGGAGTAAGAAGGGTTCCTGGCAAATCCGGGTTATGGATTGCATTTAAAAAGGCCCCGTGGGAGTGCAATGGGCCCCTGTCTTGCTGCTTAGCAATAATGGTATGGGTTTAGGTTCTGCTGTGTGTACTGGTGGTTGACTGCCCCCCAGCCCAGAGTGTGCATGGAAAATTGTCTGGCAGCCTCCCTGACAGCAAGCAGTGATAGTGCCCATGAAGGGGACCTTGTTGGGCCCGCCCCTTTCACGGTTATCGCTTCTCGGCCTTTTGGCTAAGATCAAGTGTAGTATCTGTTCTTATCAGTTTAATATCTGATACGTCCCCTATCTGGGGACCATATATTAAATGGATTTTTGAGAACGGGGGCCGATTTTGAAGCTTGCTTCCGTCGCCCTATGCATTGACCCGATATGGCAGTATCTTCGGGTACAGCGCACCACCCCCTTACAGGGTTAAAAAGAAAGATTCCTACTTTCATTGCTACCTGCTTGCTGGCTAGCCAGCTAGCCAGCCCTGTGGGCCTTGCTGCTGCTGCAGCCAAAAAACAAAAGGTGGTGCTGCTGCTGATTCTGCTGCTTCTGCTTCTGCTTGTGTCTGGCCCCTGTTGGAGCGTCCAGGCACAGGACTTCTGCTGCTGCTGACTAAATGGCCTCCTTAATTGGATCATTTGAGTAGCCAGCACACCTGTGCAGGTAGGGCATGACATGATAGGCAGCTGCCTTGATAGCGGGTGGGTGCTGAATGTTCCTAATTGACAAAATAAGATTAATGCTTATGAAGAAATATAAAATCTCATCCCTTCCCCAATATCGCGCCACACCCCTACCCCTTAATTCCCTGGTTGAACGTGATGGACATATGTCTTTTTTCGACCGTACTAACTATGTAACTATGTAACATAACATGGGGGGGGGGGGGGGGGTCTCCTGGCTGTTCACACAGGTGTGTCATTGCTGTACATTGACCATGCATTGCTTCTGTGGTATTGCAAAGGCAAAGACAAATGCTTCCAGCCATCCATTGCACTAATGGATTGGTCATCAGCTGGCTGTCTATGTCCCGCATCAATATAGACCAAAGTACAGAGGGTTAGGCTATGCTATTGTGCACCTACCTGATGCATCAGAAGGTGCGAGGCCCTTGCTAAATTCTGTGCACAGACTTTGAGATCTATGCTTTAGACTGTATCTAAACCTGCTCCAACATGGACTGACATTCTGGCCTACTTTCAGCCGATGCGACTTGTCTGTCGCTGAACAGTCGCTTTTTATGTATTCAGCACCTATGTATAATGTTGTAAAAATGCTCTAGAAGCTAAAGTCGCAGAAATGTCACACATATTTGGCCTGCAACTTTCTGTGCGACAAATTCAGACAGGAAAAATCAGTATAAATCCTTAGAAAATTATCCCCCAGTGTCTCCATCTGCTGGCGGTATTGAATAAGCATTGCTGCACTGATGGGGTATGCATTAGACGAAAAAAAAGAAGAAAAAGAAGAATAATACGCCCAGAAAAGAGGCGAAAAGGAGAAAAACGTAAAAAAACGTGAAAAAAAAGTAAGAGGAAGAGAAGGGAAAAAAAGGTGGAAATGGGTTTAAAAGTGATTTCGGCGGAGAAATATATATATATATATATATATATATATATATATATATATATATGCGCACACACACACATAGATATAAACGTATTCTCCGTTGAGATATTGCAGCCGCTGCTGTGTCCAGGCCCAGGAGCCTTAGCACTGTGCTGTGATGTCACTCAATACCACTGACATCACTAGGTGTAAACAACATCTCTCCTTTGCTGTGTATGTGACTATGGAGCTGTTTGGTGATGTCGTCTATTACGGCCTTCATAGAAGCAACAGGAGATTGTTGCATCCATCTTGAACCCTCAGAACTACAGTGCTATGATGTCACTCACTTCCACAGGCCTTGCAGAGTGTAAACAACAACAACCCAGCTTTGTTGTGTATGTAACCATAGGGATTTGTGATGTCACCTAGAACCTTCACAGCAGCGACAGCTTTATGAGGAGCATCAGCACTGCTCTGCCTGAGCAGAACCATCACCGCCATAGGTTGTCAAATAACCCGGATTTAACCCACACAGGTAAGTCCAATGGGGTGCAGGCATGTCCTCTATGCTTACAGCTTCCCGTGGGTGTTGGTTTGATACCGTTTGGGGACAGCCAAGGAGGCATCTGCAGGCAACAAAGGTAGGTGTGTGCTTGTGTGTGTGTTTCCTATGCAGATCCTAAGCCCAGTGTCACATGCAAGTAGGAGGAGTAAGAAGGGTTCCTGGCAAATCCAGGTTATGGATTGCATTTAAAAAGGCCCCGTGGGAGTGCAATGGGCCCCTGTCTTGCTGCTTAGCAATAATGGTATGGGTTTAGGTTCTGCTGTGTGTACTGGTGGTTGACTGCCCCCCAGCCCAGAGTGTGCATGGAAAATTGTCTGGCAGCCTCCCTGACAGCAAGCAGTGATAGTGCCCATGAAGGGGACCTTGTTGGGCCCGCCCCTTTCACGGTTATCGCTTCTCGGCCTTTTGGCTAAGATCACGTGTGGATTTCTGTGCGTGGTTTGGGTTGAAAGGAGTGGTGATCGGGGCCCTCTTTACGGGGGGCCCTGGATTGTTGCTGAGCTGCGATCGTGGGTTTTACCTGCAAAAATGAGCGAGAAGGCGCGTGGACTTGAGGACACGGTGCGGATCTACGTTCCTGGCGAGCACCGGGGGACGATCGGACTTGACCAAATCGTTGTGGAGATTCTTCGCAAGCTTGATTACCTACAGGTATGGAATGTATTGGCTATACAGGATTTTCCTAGGCAAGGAATTTATGATATTACTTTTTGTGGTTCTGAGATTTGCCAGAAAGTCTACATGGATCTTGAAGAAATGAAGAGGAAAAGTGAGCCTGCTATAATGAAGAAGATTAAAGTGGAACCTTTATTTATGAATACAACAAAGGTAGTAATTGTCCACATGTATAATCCTAAGGTTTCTGATGAAATGGTTACAAACTTTTTGTTCCGGTATTGCGAGGAAGTGAAATTTATAGGAAGACTTAAGAACAAGTTTGGGTACTTTAATTGTAAGAGAAAGTTTATTGTAAAATTTAAAAAAGATGAAGGAATGCAAGATGGAAGGAAGAGCATACCACAGGTGTTTTCTATCGGAGGAGAGAGAGGTTTCTGCTTTTATGAAGGCCAGTTGCAATATTGTAGAAAGTGCCATGCCTATGGCCATGTGCAGGATTATTGCCCTGAGAAAGGTGAATGTTGCAGAAATTGTGGGAAAACTGGTCATGAAGCAAGTATCTGTACAGAGAAGAAGACATGTGATATCTGTGGAAGTGAGGAACATTTGGCAAGAGGCTGTGATATGTGGTATAAAAAGAAGAGAAGTTATGCTGATGCAGCTGGGAATAGAGGAGAACAAAGAGAAAAAGGGGGAGGGAGGTTTGTTCCTGGAGTTGGTGAGAGTGTGAGTGTGAGTGTTAATGTGGCACAGGTGGCTGAGGAAAGTTCTGTGATAGTGGAGCACATTAGCACTCAGGAGAGGTCAGGGGAGGAGGGTGTTTCCACTGCTGTGACTGGTGAGGAGACAGGTGTGGGAGGTGAATTTACCTTGGTGAAAAAGAAAAAAGCAAAAAAAGTGAAAGTGGTGGAGAAAATTGAGACAGTGTATGGTGATGTTCTTTCTAGTGAAGAGGCTATGGATGATATTGAATGTCCAAACCCAATTGTGGGGGAGGAGGAGGGAATGGAAGTTGTTGGGTCATCTCAGAGATCTCTAACACCTGGTCAGAGAGTTTCTCGCAGTAAGGAAGAAGAGGAGGAGGAAGATGAGGATGTGCAGGTTGTGAATAAAAGGTGTAAGACAGGGAGCTGGTCTGAGGATCAGGAAGCCCTTGTTCTTGGTAGTGATAATGAAATAGACAGGGACTCTAACATAGGGTCGCCTGATTGTTTTGCAAGTTTACATAGGAAAGTTGAAGGCCAAAATGTTAATTTCTAAGTTAAGATGGATTTTAAAGCATTTGGTTTTCTTTTCCTAGTTATTATGACTTTGGTTGTAACAACTATTAATGTAAGAAGTATTGAGTCTGAAATTAGGAGAGCTGCAATTTTTGATATTCTTGAGAATGTTAGAAGTGATGTGATATGTTTACAGGAGTGTGCAATAAAGTCAGCACCTTATGCAAATGAGTGGAAGTGTGGGCAGTCCTTCTGGTCCACATGTGCAGAAAACAAAAATGAAGGTGTGGGGATTTTATTGCAAAACAGGGACATTAAAGTTTTAAATTGCCAAATTTTAGTACCTGGTCGTTGTATGGTTTTAAATTTTGAGGTTTTGGGCCAGAGGATGAGAATTTTTAATGTGTATGCTCCAGCAGAAAAACAAGCACGTTTGTCTTTTTTAGAGTCCCTTAAGTTTTTTATCCCTGGTCGTGAAGATACTATTATTGTTGGCGATTTTAACTGCATTAGATCCGTCAATGATCGTGAGAGCTCTGCTGAGGTTAGAACTGATATTACTTCCAATGTTTTAAATCAAATTATTCAAGACTTGCATTTTACTGATGTTGGACTGATGGTTAGCACTGATGAAAGATATACATACATATCAGATAGTGGCCGCTGTAAATCCCGGATCGATTACATCCTGGTCTCTGATGGGATTAAGGTGGTCCGGTGCAATCAAATGATGTCAACTTTCTCAGACCACAAGATGGTGTCGGCTGAGATAAGTGTCACAGAGTCCCTTCATTTTGGGAGGGGGCTCTGGAAATTAAATGTAAGTCTATTGGAAGATGAGGAAGTAATGGCTGGTTTTAATCATGTGTTTTTATCCTGTGTTTCTAAACAACCTGATTTTAGTAATGTCTTAGTGTGGTGGGAATGGGCTAAAGGAGAGTTTTCTAATTTCTTTAAGATGTTTTGCATAAAGAGAGCACAGGAGAAGAGGAGGAGTGATGAAAGGCTTGTATCCCGGTTAGAGACTCTCTATAAGTTTAAACGTGTTGGTGTGGAGGTGGAGGATGAGATTGTTAAGGTGAAGGGGGAGGTGAAAAAAAGGTTGTTGGAAAAGGGAAGGAATATTGTATATAAGTCTAAAGTGCAGCACCTAGAAGAAAATGAGCAGTGTACACGGTATTTCTTTAAAAAATGTTTTAATGCTAAAGGTGTTTTTAAATCTGTTTTTACCCCTACGGGGGAAGTTTCTGGAGAGGAGATGGTGAAGGAGATTGGCAGATTTTATGAGACACTCTTTAGTAATAAGAGCAGAGCCAGTGAGACGGAGATGAATGATTATTGTAATATTTTGGAGAATAATGTTCCTGTTGAAAAAGTAGATTTTTTGATTGATGATGTTAGTGAAGGGGAGATCAAGCAGGCCCTGGATAAGATGGCCAAAGGGAAGACACCAGGCTGTGATGGTCTCCCCGCTGAGTTTTATTCCGCGTTCTGGAATATTTTAAGTAAAGAGTTTACACGGGTGGTGCAATATGTTTTTAACTCAGGTGTTTTAGCTGAATCTATGAAGAAAGGGGTCATAACATTAATTCATAAAAAAGGTGATGGCAGAGATCTTAAAAATTGGAGACCTATAACTTTATTAAATTGTGACTACAAGATAATTGCTAAGATTGTGGCTAATAGACTGAGTGATGTAGTGGACCACCTTGTGGGAGAATACCAAGTTTGTGCAGTACCGAAAAGAAAAATAACAGATAATTTATTGCTTTTAAGAGACTCTATTTATTACAGTAACTTTAACAAGAATGCACTGTTTGTTGAGTCCATAGATTTCGAAAAGGCTTATGATAAGGTTGCACATGATTTTATGTTCATTGCTTTAAAACACTTAGGTATTCCAGAAAAGTTATTATCTGTTATTATGAGTTTTTATCATGGGGTGACAAGTCAGATTTTAGTAAATGGGCATGTGGGGCCTGCTTTTAATGTCTTGTCTGGAGTCAGACAGGGATGCCCACTCTCCCCAATTCTGTTTATATGCGTTATAGAGGGCCTGTTGAAGAATGTGCAGAAAGATAAATGTGTGAGTGGTGTTTTTATTCCAGGTAGTGATGGTAGTAAGTTAAAGGTTTTAAGTTATATGGACGATGTGGTTTTTACTTGTACATCCCAAGCAGATCTCAACAGAGTAAATTTGCATGTGAGGATTTTTTGTTGTGTGGCTGGGATGAATGTGAACTGGGGGAAGTGCCAATTATGCAGTTTTGGGAACCAAGAGAATATAGTAGTGGATGGTGTTAAGGAAAAAGAAGACATTGAAGTGCTAGGAGTGATATTTGATAAAGACCTCAAAGGAAAGAAAAGTTATGAGACTTTGGACAGTAAAATTGAGAAAAAGCTATCCTTCTGGAGGTTAAGGAACTTGTCACTTAAAGGGAAAGTTCTTATCATTAAGTCTGTAATCCTACCGCTTCTCTTGTATACGGCTATGGTGCTTCCTCCAGGGAAGTTATGGACTAGGAGAGTCACAAGGAAGCTTTTTGTGTTCTTCTGGGGGTCTAAGATGGAGAAAATGAGAAGAGAAGAAGTGATGAAGAGTATGAATTTGGGCGGATATAACTTTCCAAACATTGATCTGTTTTTAAAGGTGCACTATTTTCTTTTAATTTTTAAATTGATACAGTGCAATAATAGGGCGGCAGACATGAGTAAATACCTTGCAGGATGGTTGTTTTCCAAATGGGGCTGGTGTGAGAGGGATTTGAGGAGACCCATAGCACATGTGATACCTACCTTCTATGTGCTCCTCAGGTCTTTCAATGATCAATTTGGTTTGAGCTCTTTAGGTGAAACTGATAAAAAGAAAATAGAACAAGAAATAAGGAAAAATGAGAGATTATATGAAGTACCATTCTGCACTAATGCTCAGTCTGTGAAGATTTGGACGTTTTTTAAAGTTATTGGACTATCAAACAGACAAAAAGACGTTAGTTGGATGTCCTTTCATGGCTGCCTCCCAACCCGATCTTTTTTAAATGGAAGAGGTTTGAGAATAAGTGACAGATGCCCAAGAGAGGGTTGTGGAGGTAGAGAAGACTTAGTGCACCTTTATTGGGACTGTTTTTATGCAAAAGAATTTTTTATGTTTTTAAAGAAGTTTTTAATCCAACTCACTGGATATAACAGTTTTTCTTTTGAGAAAGTTTTTATTGGTCAAGATCTTAGTAAAAAGGAAGATACACGTACTAATTGGATTCTTTTTTCTGTTTTTAAAGAGGTTTTATGGGACTCACGCAATTTGCTTGTTTTTAAAAATGTTGTTATTTCTCCGAGGGAATTGAAAAGATTGTTTTTAGGAAGGATTTTTACTATCTTTCTACTGGACAAAAAGAGAATTGGTGAAGAAGAAGCGGAGAAAATCTGGATGCATACACGATGTAAAATTTATAAGAAGTACGTAAAGGAGAAAGCTGTAAGTTTTTGACCAATTTCTGTGATTGTTTTTGACATGTTTTTTTGTTTTGTTGTTTGGTCACTTTTTCGGTTCCCTTAGTTAGTTTTTTCCGTATGATGTTTTTTCAGATATTGTTTTAAGTGACGAGTCTTGGTAGGTGACCTGATGATCGTCCAAACAATAGTCTGTAACTGAGGGAAAAAAAAAGAGAAAAAAAAATAGAAAAAAAAAAAAAAAAAAAAAAAAAAAAAAATCTGTTCTTATCAGTTTAATATCTGATACGTCCCCTATCTGGGGACCATATATTAAATGGATTTTTGAGAACGGGGGCCGATTTCGAAGCTTGCTTCCGTCGCCCTATGCATTGACCCGATATGGCAGTATCTTCGGGTACAGTGCACCACCCCCTTACAGGGTTAAAAAGAAAGATTCCTACTTTCATTGCTACCTGCTTGCTGGCTAGCCAGCTAGCCAGCCCTGTGGGCCTTGCTGCTGCTGCAGCCAAAAAACAAAAGGTGGTGCTGCTGCTGCTTCTGCTGCTTCTGCTTCTGCTTGTGTCTGGCCCCTGTTGGAGCGTCCAGGCACAGTACTTCTGCTGCTGCTGACTAAATGGCCTCCTTAATTGGATCATTTGAGTAGCCAGCACACCTGTGCAGGTAGGGCATGACATGATAGGCAGCTGCCTTGATAGCGGGTGGGTGCTGAATGTTCCTAATTGACAAAATAAGATTAATGCTTATGAAGAAATATAAAATCTCATCCCTTCCCCAATATCGCGCCACACCCCTACCCCTTAATTCCCTGGTTGAACGTGATGGACATATGTCTTTTTTCGACCGTACTAACTATGTAACTATGTAACATAACATGGGGGGGGGGGGGGTCTCCTGGCTGTTCACACAGGTGTGTCATTGCTGTACATTGACCATGCATTGCTTCTGTGGTATTGCAAAGGCAAAGACAAATGCTTCCAGCCATCCATTGCACTAATGGATTGGTCATCAGCTGGCTGTCTATGTCCCGCATCAATATAGACCAAAGTACAGAGGGTTAGGCTATGCTATTGTGCACCTACCTGATGCATCAGAAGGTGCGAGGCCCTTGCTAAATTCTGTGCACAGACTTTGAGATCTATGCTTTAGACTGTATCTAAACCTGCTCCAACATGGACTGACATTCTGGCCTACTTTCAGCCGATGCGACTTGTCTGTCGCTGAACAGTCGCTTTTTATGTATTCAGCACCTATGTATAATGTTGTAAAAATGCTCTAGAAGCTAAAGTCGCAGAAATGTCACACATATTTGGCCTGCAACTTTCTGTGCGACAAATTCAGACAGGAAAAATCAGTATAAATCCTTAGAAAATTATCCCCCAGTGTCTCCATCTGCTGGCGGTATTGAATAAGCATTGCTGCACTGATGGGGTATGCATTAGACGAAAAAAAAGAAGAAAAAGAAGAATAATACGCCCAGAAAAGAGGCGAAAAGGAGAAAAACGTAAAAAAAAATGAAAAAAAAGTAAGAGGAAGAGAAGGGAAAAAAAGGTGGAAATGGGTTTAAAAGTGATTTCGGCGGAGAAATATATATATATATATATATATATATATATATATATATATATATGCGCACACACACACATAGATATAAACGTATTCTCCGTTGAGATATTGCAGCCGCTGCTGTGTCCAGGCCCAGGAGCCTTAGCACTGTGCTGTGATGTCACTCAATACCACTGACATCACTAGGTGTAAACAACATCTCTCCTTTGCTGTGTATGTGACTATGGAGCTGTTTGGTGATGTCGTCTATTACGGCCTTCATAGAAGCAACAGGAGATTGTTGCATCCATCTTGAACCCTCAGAACTACAGTGCTATGATGTCACTCACTTCCACAGGCCTTGCAGAGTGTAAACAACAACAACCCAGCTTTGTTGTGTATGTAACCATAGGGATTTGTGATGTCACCTAGAACCTTCACAGCAGCGACAGCTTTATGAGGAGCATCAGCACTGCTCTGCCTGAGCAGAACCATCACCGCCATAGGTTGTCAAATAACCCGGATTTAACCCACACAGGTAAGTCCAATGGGGTGCAGGCATGTCCTCTATGCTTACAGCTTCCCGTGGGTGTTGGTTTGATACCGTTTGGGGACAGCCAAGGAGGCATCTGCAGGCAACAAAGGTAGGTGTGTGCTTGTGTGTGTGTTTCCTATGCAGATCCTAAGCCCAGTGTCACATGCAAGTAGGAGGAGTAAGAAGGGTTCCTGGCAAATCCGGGTTATGGATTGCATTTAAAAAGGCCCCGTGGGAGTGCAATGGGCCCCTGTCTTGCTGCTTAGCAATAATGGTATGGGTTTAGGTTCTGCTGTGTGTACTGGTGGTTGACTGCCCCCCAGCCCAGAGTGTGCATGGAAAATTGTCTGGCAGCCTCCCTGACAGCAAGCAGTGATAGTGCCCATGAAGGGGACCTTGTTGGGCCCGCCCCTTTCACGGTTATCGCTTCTCGGCCTTTTGGCTAAGATCAAGTGTAGTATCTGTTCTTATCAGTTTAATATCTGATACGTCCCCTGTCTGGGGACCATATATTAAATGGATTTTTGAGAACGGGGGCCGATTTCGAAGCTTGCTTCCGTCGCCCTATGCATTGACCCGATATGGCAGTATCTTCGGGTACAGTGCACCACCCCCTTACAGGGTTAAAAAGAAAGATTCCTACTTTCATTGCTACCTGCTTGCTGGCTAGCCAGCTAGCCAGCCCTGTGGGCCTTGCTGCTGCTGCAGCCAAAAAACAAAAGGTGGTGCTGCTGCTGCTTCTGCTGCTTCTGCTTCTGCTTGTGTCTGGCCCCTGTTGGAGCGTCCAGGCACAGGACTTCTGCTGCTGCTGACTAAATGGCCTCCTTAATTGGATCATTTGAGTAGCCAGCACACCTGTGCAGGTAGGGCATGACATGATAGGCAGCTGCCTTGATAGCGGGTGGGTGCTGAATGTTCCTAATTGACAAAATAAGATTAATGCTTATGAAGAAATATAAAATCTCATCCCTTCCCCAATATCGCGCCACACCCCTACCCCTTAATTCCCTGGTTGAACGTGATGGACATATGTCTTTTTTCGACCGTACTAACTATGTAACTATGTAACATAACATGGGGGGGGGGGGGGTGGGGTCTCCTGGCTGTTCACACAGGTGTGTCATTGCTGTACATTGACCATGCATTGCTTCTGTGGTATTGCAAAGGCAAAGACAAATGCTTCCAGCCATCCATTGCACTAATGGATTGGTCATCAGCTGGCTGTCTATGTCCCGCATCAATATAGACCAAAGTACAGAGGGTTAGGCTATGCTATTGTGCACCTACCTGATGCATCAGAAGGTGCGAGGCCCTTGCTAAATTCTGTGCACAGACTTTGAGATCTATGCTTTAGACTGTATCTAAACCTGCTCCAACATGGACTGACATTCTGGCCTACTTTCAGCCGATGCGACTTGTCTGTCGCTGAACAGTCGCTTTTTATGTATTCAGCACCTATGTATAATGTTGTAAAAATGCTCTAGAAGCTAAAGTCGCAGAAATGTCACACATATTTGGCCTGCAACTTTCTGTGCGACAAATTCAGACAGGAAAAATCAGTATAAATCCTTAGAAAATTATCCCCCAGTGTCTCCATCTGCTGGCGGTATTGAATAAGCATTGCTGCACTGATGGGGTATGCATTAGACGAAAAAAAAGAAGAAAAAGAAGAATAATACGCCCAGAAAAGAGGCGAAAAGGAGAAAAACGTAAAAAAACGTGAAAAAAAAGTAAGAGGAAGAGAAGGGAAAAAAAGGTGGAAATGGGTTTAAAAGTGATTTCGGCGGAGAAATATATATATATATATATATATATATATATATATATATGCGCACACACACACATAGATATAAACGTATTCTCCGTTGAGATATTGCAGCCGCTGCTGTGTCCAGGCCCAGGAGCCTTAGCACTGTGCTGTGATGTCACTCAATACCACTGACATCACTAGGTGTAAACAACATCTCTCCTTTGCTGTGTATGTGACTATGGAGCTGTTTGGTGATGTCGTCTATTACGGCCTTCATAGAAGCAACAGGAGATTGTTGCATCCATCTTGAACCCTCAGAACTACAGTGCTATGATGTCACTCACTTCCACAGGCCTTGCAGAGTGTAAACAACAACAACCCAGCTTTGTTGTGTATGTAACCAAAGGGATTTGTGATGTCACCTAGAACCTTCACAGCAGCGACAGCTTTATGAGGAGCATCAGCACTGCTCTGCCTGAGCAGAACCATCACCGCCATAGGTTGTCAAATAACCCGGATTTAACCCACACAGGTAAGTCCAATGGGGTGCAGGCATGTCCTCTATGCTTACAGCTTCCCGTGGGTGTTGGTTTGATACCGTTTGGGGACAGCCAAGGAGGCATCTGCAGGCAACAAAGGTAGGTGTGTGCTTGTGTGTGTGTTTCCTATGCAGATCCTAAGCCCAGTGTCACATGCAAGTAGGAGGAGTAAGAAGGGTTCCTGGCAAATCCGGGTTATGGATTGCATTTAAAAAGGCCCCGTGGGAGTGCAATGGGCCCCTGTCTTGCTGCTTAGCAATAATGGTATGGGTTTAGGTTCTGCTGTGTGTACTGTTGGTTGACTGCCCCCCAGCCCAGAGTGTGCATGGAAAATTGTCTGGCAGCCTCCCTGACAGCAAGCAGTGATAGTGCCCATGAAGGGGACCTTGTTGGGCCCGCCCCTTTCACGGTTATCGCTTCTCGGCCTTTTGGCTAAGATCTTGTATCTTGTCAAGGGGCTCTGAGTTCGTCGAACCTTCGGCCTTGAGGCATCGGCGGTTTTTTAGCCGTCTTAAGCCTCATGCTGCTATAGGAGGAGGACTTACAAAGAACGGGAAGGCGATCCCCCATGGCGACCCTTAGGTTTGCTGCGCATACTGAAACTCGGATTAAGAACACCTTCCGTATTGAAGTGGATGAGGAGAAAAAGGAGAAGATGACTTTGGAATTTTTTGTCAAGAGAATTATGCTGGATTTATTGCACATTCAGAGAGAAGATGTGTTTTGCCTAAAAGACCCAGGTAAAGGACTTTTCATTCTTACCTTGACTTCCGCATCTGCATGTGACCATATGTTTGAGAAAGTTCGGGAGCTTGCCAATGAGGAGGATATGAAAGGACTTGTTTTCATTGCTCTATATTCTAATGGCGATGTTCCACTGGTGGTTACTATGCACGATCCATACGTGGATATAAGAGACATTGTCTTATTTTTAAACCAATATTGTGCGGAAGTCAAATACTCTCATAAAATAATGAATGCAATGGACTTTTGGACTGGAAAGCATAAGTTTGCTGTTAAGTTCAGAGAAGATGTGAGAGGAATTGGAGGTCTGTGTCGCCCACCTGCAAATTTTTTAATTGGGCGTAAACGTGGCTATTTATTCTACCCTGGGATGCCGTATTATTGCAGGAAATGCCATGAATATGGTCATACACAAGAATCTTGCAAAGAGGAAGTGGTTATTTGCAAAAGATGTGGCCAAAAAGGCCACACCACTTTGGACTGTCAAAATGAGATTCTGTGTAATGTGTGTAAGCGGAAAGGACATGCTTTTAAGGATTGTCCTCAACGCTCCTGGGCCAATATTGTGGCTACGTCGGCTGGTCCCTCGATGAGGAAGAGCTCCATGGATGCTGTGCCTGTGCCTAAGACCCACACCCTGAAAGTGATGCCTGAGTCTTCTGCTACCGGAATTCCTGTGATACCTGCTGTGGCTCATGTCTCCAAAAGCATTGTGTCCCCGGGGAAGGTCGTGGGACCTGAGATAGAAGTGAGGGGTTCTCCTCTCATGGAAGTTGAGGGTCCTGGACCGCCCAGAAGGGATACAGAGGAGATGGATGTAGAAGAACGGCGAAAGAGGAAAAGCAGAGACCGGAAAGAGGAAAAGGGCCTTAACATCAAAAGGAGTGGTCGAGTTAGTGCGGACGAGGGGAACGTGGAGATTGTCTGCCAAAAGGTTATAACAGCATCCGACCCTGTTAATATTGAGGAATTTGTGTCACCACCTACAGATTGGGGTTCTTTGTCTGAGGATAATGAATGACCCAGGAGCTACCAAGTGTTAATATCTCCTCCTTCAATGTGAGGAGTTTGAAGAGCCCAGAGAGGAGGGCTGCTTTATTTTCTTTCTTGTCTTCTTTGCCTACAGACATTTTATTTTTACAGGAATGTGCCATTGATTATGATATCAATTATTCATCTTTGAGATCTGAATGGACTCTTGGCCCGTCTGTGTGGTCAGGGGATAATGAGAGGAAAGTGACTGGTGTTGGCATACTGTTCAAGAGCAGTGAGTATAAAGTTACCTCCTTCACAGACATTGTACCCGGTAGAGCCCTGCTCGTTCATATTATTTATAATGACATGAATATGAGACTTTTAAATGTATATGCCTCTCCAGATAAGGATGAAAGATCTGATTTATTAGAGAAAATTCAGTTTTATTTACCGGGTTCATCCCCGCTTATCATCGCTGGTGATTTTAATTGTATAATGGCAGGAGAGGAGCGGGCTGGAGGATCTGAACAAAGGAAAGATAAGACTGAAAAACAACTAAAGGATTTTATAGTTGATTTTAATTTAAAAGATTTGTGGAGAACCTCTTTCCCTAATGACCCTGGGTATACCTGGGAGAATAGCCTTTATATGTCAAGGATTGATTATATTTTTGCTTCTGGATTTGCATTTTATGGGAATATGCAATTGACTTCTACCTTTTTTTCAGATCATAAGATTTTATCTGCTACATGTAAGTTTGATGGGGTTTGCAGAGCCAAAGGAGTCTGGCGTCTGAATGTCTCTTTGCTTGAAGATGAAGAAATTAAATGTAATTTTATCTATCTTTTTAAAAAATTGCAGAACTCAAGGACTAATTTTAATTCTCTTTTAGCATGGTGGGAATTCTGCAAGGTAAAATTTAAAGAGTATTTTATTAAGATGGGTGTTAAAAAAACAAAAGAGAAATTGAAATGG
Organism: Hyla sarda; assembly: GCF_029499605.1. Classification (NCBI taxonomy): domain Eukaryota; kingdom Metazoa; phylum Chordata; class Amphibia; order Anura; family Hylidae; genus Hyla; species Hyla sarda. Next base: position 373,037 of record NW_026608991.1, on the reverse strand, counting down.
TATAGAGATCTTAACACAAAACTACAAACCTATTATCAACTCAAAGAGCTGGGTGTATATGTAGATGATCTGATTTTAAGTGTTAAAAGTGATATTCAGAAGGCTATAACTAACAAAGGGAAAGAAATAATTTTTAACTCCAAAGTTGAATGTAAAGAGAAGGATGAAAAGTGTACAAGATTCTTTTTTAAAAAGGTAATGGAAACAAAAAAGTTAATGATTAACATTGAGGATGAAACTACTAATGTAGGAATGTTATCCAAAGCTAAATCCTTTTATCAAGATCTGTTTAATGAGAAACCCATTGATATATCTGCTGCTAATTTTCTCCTAAGCACTTTAGTTTGTGGTTTAAGTAAGGAGGACCAAGATGCACTTTGCACAGAAGTAAGATGCCAAGAATTAGAAATTGCTGCTAAAAGTTTATCCACAGGTAAAACACCAGGTTCTGATGGACTTCCTGTAGAGTTTTATAAAACCTTTTGGGAGATTTTTAAAGATGATTTGCTTAATATTTTTAAGGAGGCTTTTAATTCTGATGTTCTACCTTTATCTTGGAGGAGTGGTATAGTGTCTCTGATCCCCAAAAAGGGGGATAGGAACAGCTTAGAAAATTGGAGACCAATTACGCTTCTTAATGTTGATTATAAGATTATGTCAAAAATTTTTGTTAACAGAATGAAGCCGTTTTTGTACAAGGTCATCCATGTGGATCAGGTATGTGGTGTCCCAGGAAGGAGTGTAGCTGAACCTTTAAATGCTATTAGGGACGTCATATGGTATCAGCAAGAGCGGAATCAAAATCTAGCCATTCTATCTCTAGATTTTCATAAAGCGTTCGATAGAGTATCACATTGTTTTTTATGGATGGTTTTACAACGCATGGGTTTTCCTAACATATTTATTAAGCAAATTGCTCTCTTATATAAAGGTTCTTTTAGCAGGATTTTAATAAATGGTTTCCTTACAGATTTTATTAATTTATCATCAGGGGTAAAGCAAGGCTGCCCTCTGTCTCCTATACTGTTTATATGTGCAATAGAACCTCTGTTAAACTTAATAAGGAATGATAAAATAATAAAAGGAGTGCCAGTTCCTGGAGGTAATAATGCCACCCTTAAAGTGTGTGGCTATATGGATGATATTAATGTTTTTTGTGAAAGTGCCTTCTCTTTACAAAGAGTTGTTGATGTTACTGATTTCTTTTGTAAAGCTTCTGCTTTTAAACTTAATTTATCTAAATGTGACTGTTTTTATATAGGTAAATGGGAAAACGTGCAAATACCAAACCTAAAATTACAGTCAGAAAAAATAAAAATCCTTGGAGTCATCTTTGATAAAAATAACAATGGTGAGGAAAGTTGGCTAATGGTAAAAGAAAAGGTAAAGAAAAAGGTAGACTTTTGGTCCCTTAGGAAATTATCCTTAGAAGGTAAAATTTTGGTGATTAAGGCTATGCTAATACCCATTATGCTCTATTTAAATATGATTTATCCTCCTAATGAACTTATGTCTAGGCAACTTCAGAGGATTCTCTTTGAGTTTCTATGGAGTTCTAAAGCAGAAAAATTAAAAAGAGATACTATGTATAAGTCACAAAAAAATGGAGGAAAACAGGTTCCCTGTATTAGAAAATTTTTATACTTAAGGTTTTTTAGTTGGTGTTTTAGGGGACTTTTTATGAAAAGTGTATGGTCCTGTTTTTTAAAGTACTCTGCGGGACATATTTTTAGAAAAAGAGAATGGGTGTTTTTATCATTATCTTCTCCTGTACTTTTAACTCCGCCTAAACATTATGCCATCTTAGAAAAAATTATACGTATGTATAACCTTAAAGACTTTGACTTGTTAACCTTGAGGGATGCTCGCAAGATAGAAGTACAGTTAAATTTGCAAGAAGAAATATGTATGGTCTCTAATTTTTCTTATAATAGGTGTGTACAAATATGGAAAAAGGTAAACGAGCCATATCTTTTTAATGAGCACAAGGATTTAGCATGGATGATTATCCATGAGTGTCTTCCGGTAAGATTTTTCCAATATAGAAGAGGTCTAAATGCTGTATGTGTCTGTCCCCGGGATAATTGCAATATAGATGAAACTGTTTTGCACCTTTTCTGGAATTGTTATTTTGCACAAAAGGTTTTTAGACTAATTGGTTCTTTATTGAAATTCCTAACAGGTCTAAAAGTTTTAAATCATGAAGTTGTTTTATATGGCAAAAGTGATGGAGTTACAAAAGAAAAAGAGAGAATTTTGTGGATTTTTATCAACTGTACAAAAAATGTATTATGGAAAGTTCGTAATATCCTTGTCTTCAAAAGAGATTTTATTTGTGAAAAAGAATGTTTGAAGATGATATACAGTGAAGTTTACTTGTACTATTTAATTGATAAAAAGAGATATGGGCAGAAAAAAGCATTAGCTATATGGAATTTACATTTATGGAAAACAGTATTTGATGTATTGTAAACATTTTTTGTGATGTATTTAAGTTTTTGAGTTTTTTCAATAAAAATGTAAAAAAAAAAAAAAAAAAAAAAAAAATCTGTTCTTATCAGTTTAATATCTGATACGTCCCCTATCTGGGGACCATATATTAAATGGATTTTTGAGAACGGGGGCCGATTTCGAAGCTTGCTTCCGTCGCCCTATGCATTGACCCGATATGGCAGTATCTTCGGGTACAGTGCACCACCCCCTTACAGGGTTAAAAAGAAAGATTCCTACTTTCATTGCTACCTGCTTGCTGGCTAGCCAGCTAGCCAGCCCTGTGGGCCTTGCTGCTGCAGCCAAAAAACAAAAGGTGGTGCTGCTGCTGCTTCTGCTGCTTCTGCTTCTGCTTGTGTCTGGCCCCTGTTGGAGCGTCCAGGCACAGGACTTCTGCTGCTGCTGACTAAATGGCCTCCTTAATTGGATCATTTGAGTAGCCAGCACACCTGTGCAGGTAGGGCATGACATGATAGGCAGCTGCCTTGATAGCGGGTGGGTGCTGAATGTTCCTAATTGACAAAATAAGATTAATGCTTATGAAGAAATATAAAATCTCATCCCTTCCCCAATATCGCGCCACACCCCTACCCCTTAATTCCCTGGTTGAACGTGATGGACATATGTCTTTTTTCGACCGTACTAACTATGTAACTATGTAACATAACATGGGGGGGGGGGGGGGGGGTCTCCTGGCTGTTCACACAGGTGTGTCATTGCTGTACATTGACCATGCATTGCTTCTGTGGTATTGCAAAGGCAAAGACAAATGCTTCCAGCCATCCATTGCACTAATGGATTGGTCATCAGCTGGCTGTCTATGTCCCGCATCAATATAGACCAAAGTACAGAGGGTTAGGCTATGCTATTGTGCACCTACCTGATGCATCAGAAGGTGCGAGGCCCTTGCTAAATTCTGTGCACAGACTTTGAGATCTATGCTTTAGACTGTATCTAAACCTGCTCCAACATGGACTGACATTCTGGCCTACTTTCAGCCGATGCGACTTGTCTGTCGCTGAACAGTCGCTTTTTATGTATTCAGCACCTATGTATAATGTTGTAAAAATGCTCTAGAAGCTAAAGTCGCAGAAATGTCACACATATTTGGCCTGCAACTTTCTGTGCGACAAATTCAGACAGGAAAAATCAGTATAAATCCTTAGAAAATTATCCCCCAGTGTCTCCATCTGCTGGCGGTATTGAATAAGCATTGCTGCACTGATGGGGTATGCATTAGACGAAAAAAAAGAAGAAAAAGAAGAATAATACGCCCAGAAAAGAGGCGAAAAGGAGAAAAACGTAAAAAAACGTGAAAAAAAAGTAAGAGGAAGAGAAGGGAAAAAAAGGTGGAAATGGGTTTAAAAGTGATTTCGGCGGAGAAATATATATATATATATATATATATATATATATATATATATATATATATGCGCACACACACACATAGATATAAACGTATTCTCCGTTGAGATATTGCAGCCGCTGCTGTGTCCAGGCCCAGGAGCCTTAGCACTGTGCTGTGATGTCACTCAATACCACTGACATCACTAGGTGTAAACAACATCTCTCCTTTGCTGTGTATGTGACTATGGAGCTGTTTGGTGATGTCGTCTATTACGGCCTTCATAGAAGCAACAGGAGATTGTTGCATCCATCTTGAACCCTCAGAACTACAGTGCTATGATGTCACTCACTTCCACAGGCCTTGCAGAGTGTAAACAACAACAACCCAGCTTTGTTGTGTATGTAACCATAGGGATTTGTGATGTCACCTAGAACCTTCACAGCAGCGACAGCTTTATGAGGAGCATCAGCACTGCTCTGCCTGAGCAGAACCATCACCGCCATAGGTTGTCAAATAACCCGGATTTAACCCACACAGGTAAGTCCAATGGGGTGCAGGCATGTCCTCTATGCTTACAGCTTCCCGTGGGTGTTGGTTTGATACCGTTTGGGGACAGCCAAGGAGGCATCTGCAGGCAACAAAGGTAGGTGTGTGCTTGTGTGTGTGTTTCCTATGCAGATCCTAAGCCCAGTGTCACATGCAAGTAGGAGGAGTAAGAAGGGTTCCTGGCAAATCCGGGTTATGGATTGCATTTAAAAAGGCCCCGTGGGAGTGCAATGGGCCCCTGTCTTGCTGCTTAGCAATAATGGTATGGGTTTAGGTTCTGCTGTGTGTACTGGTGGTTGACTGCCCCCCAGCCCAGAGTGTGCATGGAAAATTGTCTGGCAGCCTCCCTGACAGCAAGCAGTGATAGTGCCCATGAAGGGGACCTTGTTGGGCCCGCCCCTTTCACGGTTATCGCTTCTCGGCCTTTTGGCTAAGATCAAGTGTAGTATCTGTTCTTATCAGTTTAATATCTGATACGTCCCCTATCTGGGGACCATATATTAAATGGATTTTTGAGAACGGGGGCCGATTTCGAAGCTTGCTTCCGTCGCCCTATGCATTGACCCGATATGGCAGTATCTTCGGGTACAGTGCACCACCCCCTTACAGGGTTAAAAAGAAAGATTCCTACTTTCATTGCTACCTGCTTGCTGGCTAGCCAGCTAGCCAGCCCTGTGGGCCTTGCTGCTGCAGCCAAAAAACAAAAGGTGGTGCTGCTGCTGCTTCTGCTGCTTCTGCTTCTGCTTGTGTCTGGCCCCTGTTGGAGCGTCCAGGCACAGGACTTCTGCTGCTGCTGACTAAATGGCCTCCTTAATTGGATCATTTGAGTAGCCAGCACACCTGTGCAGGTAGGGCATGACATGATAGGCAGCTGCCTTGATAGCGGGTGGGTGCTGAATGTTCCTAATTGACAAAATAAGATTAATGCTTATGAAGAAATATAAAATCTCATCCCTTCCCCAATATCGCGCCACACCCCTACCCCTTAATTCCCTGGTTGAACGTGATGGACATATGTCTTTTTTCGACCGTACTAACTATGTAACTATGTAACATAACATGGGGGGGGGGGGGGGGTCTCCTGGCTGTTCACACAGGTGTGTCATTGCTGTACATTGACCATGCATTGCTTCTGTGGTATTGCAAAGGCAAAGACAAATGCTTCCAGCCATCCATTGCACTAATGGATTGGTCATCAGCTGGCTGTCTATGTCCCGCATCAATATAGACCAAAGTACAGAGGGTTAGGCTATGCTATTGTGCACCTACCTGATGCATCAGAAGGTGCGAGGCCCTTGCTAAATTCTGTGCACAGACTTTGAGATCTATGCTTTAGACTGTATCTAAACCTGCTCCAACATGGACTGACATTCTGGCCTACTTTCAGCCGATGCGACTTGTCTGTCGCTGAACAGTCGCTTTTTATGTATTCAGCACCTATGTATAATGTTGTAAAAATGCTCTAGAAGCTAAAGTCGCAGAAATGTCACACATATTTGGCCTGCAACTTTCTGTGCGACAAATTCAGACAGGAAAAATCAGTATAAATCCTTAGAAAATTATCCCCCAGTGTCTCCATCTGCTGGCGGTATTGAATAAGCATTGCTGCACTGATGGGGTATGCATTAGACGAAAAAAAAGAAGAAAAAGAAGAATAATACGCCCAGAAAAGAGGCGAAAAGGAGAAAAACGTAAAAAAACGTGAAAAAAAAGTAAGAGGAAGAGAAGGGAAAAAAAGGTGGAAATGGGTTTAAAAGTGATTTCGGCGGAGAAATATATATATATATATATATATATATATATATATATATATATATATATATGCGCACACACACACATAGATATAAACGTATTCTCCGTTGAGATATTGCAGCCGCTGCTGTGTCCAGGCCCAGGAGCCTTAGCACTGTGCTGTGATGTCACTCAATACCACTGACATCACTAGGTGTAAACAACATCTCTCCTTTGCTGTGTATGTGACTATGGAGCTGTTTGGTGATGTCGTCTATTACGGCCTTCATAGAAGCAACAGGAGATTGTTGCATCCATCTTGAACCCTCAGAACTACAGTGCTATGATGTCACTCACTTCCACAGGCCTTGCAGAGTGTAAACAACAACAACCCAGCTTTGTTGTGTATGTAACCATAGGGATTTGTGATGTCACCTAGAACCTTCACAGCAGCGACAGCTTTATGAGGAGCATCAGCACTGCTCTGCCTGAGCAGAACCATCACCGCCATAGGTTGTCAAATAACCCGGATTTAACCCACACAGGTAAGTCCAATGGGGTGCAGGCATGTCCTCTATGCTTACAGCTTCCCGTGGGTGTTGGTTTGATACCGTTTGGGGACAGCCAAGGAGGCATCTGCAGGCAACAAAGGTAGGTGTGTGCTTGTGTGTGTGTTTCCTATGCAGATCCTAAGCCCAGTGTCACATGCAAGTAGGAGGAGTAAGAAGGGTTCCTGGCAAATCCGGGTTATGGATTGCATTTAAAAAGGCCCCGTGGGAGTGCAATGGGCCCCTGTCTTGCTGCTTAGCAATAATGGTATGGGTTTAGGTTCTGCTGTGTGTACTGGTGGTTGACTGCCCCCCAGCCCAGAGTGTGCATGGAAAATTGTCTGGCAGCCTCCCTGACAGCAAGCAGTGATAGTGCCCATGAAGGGGACCTTGTTGGGCCCGCCCCTTTCACGGTTATCGCTTCTCGGCCTTTTGGCTAAGATCACGTGTGGATTTCTGTGCGTGGTTTGGGTTGAAAGGAGTGGTGATCGGGGCCCTCTTTACGGGGGGCCCTGGATTGTTGCTGAGCTGCGATCGTGGGTTTTACCTGCAAAAATGAGCGAGAAGGCGCGTGGACTTGAGGACACGGTGCGGATCTACGTTCCTGGCGAGCACCGGGGGACGATCGGACTTGACCAAATCGTTTTGGAGATTCTTCGCAAGCTTGATTACCTACAGGTATGGAATGTATTGGCTATACAGGATTTTCCTAGGCAAGGAATTTATGATATTACTTTTTGTGGTTCTGAGATTTGCCAGAGAGTCTATATGGATCTTGAAGAAATGAAGAGGAAAAGTGAGCCTGCTATAATGAAGAAGATTAAAGTGGAACCGTTATTTATGAATACAACAAAGGTAGTAATTGTCCACATGTATAATCCTAAGGTTTCTGATGAAATGGTTACAAACTTTTTGTTCCGGTATTGCGAGGAAGTGAAATTTATAGGAAGACTTAAGAACAAGTTTGGGTACTTTAATTGTAAGAGAAAGTTTATTGTAAAATTTAAAAAAGATGAAGGAATGCAAGATGGAAGGAAGAGCATACCACAGGTGTTTTCTATCGGAGGAGAGAGAGGTTTCTGCTTTTATGAAGGCCAGTTGCAATATTGTAGAAAGTGCCATGCCTATGGCCATGTGCAGGATTATTGCCCTGAGAAAGGAGAATGTTGCAGAAATTGTGGGAAAACTGGTCATGAAGCAAGTATCTGTACAGAGAAGAAGACATGTGATATCTGTGGAAGTGAGGAACATTTGGCAAGAGGCTGTGATATGTGGTATAAAAAGAAGAGAAGTTATGCTGATGCAGCTGGGAATAGAGGAGAACAAAGAGAAAAAGGGGGAGGGAGGTTTGTTCCTGGAGTTGGTGAGAGTGTGAGTGTTAATGTGGCACAGGTGGCTGAGGAAAGTTCTGTGATAGTGGAGCACATTAGCACTCAGGAGAGGTCAGGGGAGGAGGGTGTTTCCACTGCTGTGACTGGTGAGGAGACAGGTGTGGGAGGTGAATTTACCTTGGTGAAAAAGAAAAAAGCAAAAAAAGTGAAAGTGGTGGAGAAAATTGAGACAGTGTATGGTGATGTTCTTTCTAGTGAAGAGGCTATGGATGATATTGAATGTCCAAACCCAATTGTGGGGGAGGAGGAGGGAATGGAAGTTGTTGGGTCATCTCAGAGATCTCTAACACCTGGTCAGAGAGTTTCTCGCAGTAAGGAAGAAGAGGAGGAGGAAGATGAGGATGTGCAGGTTGTGAATAAAAGGTGTAAGACAGGGAGCTGGTCTGAGGATCAGGAAGCCCTTGTTCTTGGTAGTGATAATGAAATAGACAGGGACTCTAACATAGGGTCGCCTGATTGTTTTGCAAGTTTACATAGGAAAGTTGAAGGCCAAAATGTTAATTTCTAAGTTAAGATGGATTTTAAAGCATTTGGTTTTCTTTTCCTAGTTATTATGACTTTGGTTGTAACAACTATTAATGTAAGAAGTATTGAGTCTGAAATTAGGAGAGCTGCAATTTTTGATATTCTTGAGAATGTTAGAAGTGATGTGATATGTTTACAGGAGTGTGCAATAAAGTCAGCACCTTATGCAAATGAGTGGAAGTGTGGGCAGTCCTTCTGGTCCACATGTGCAGAAAACAAAAATGAAGGTGTGGGGATTTTATTGCAAAACAGGGACATTAAAGTTTTAAATTGCCAAATTTTAGTACCTGGTCGTTGTATGGTTTTAAATTTTGAGGTTTTGGGCCAGAGGATGAGAATTTTTAATGTGTATGCTCCAGCAGAAAAACAAGCACGTTTGTCTTTTTTAGAGTCCCTTAAGTTTTTTATCCCTGGTCGTGAAGATACTATTATTGTTGGCGATTTTAACTGCATTAGATCCGTCAATGATCGTGAGAGCTCTGCTGAGGTTAGAACTGATATTACTTCCAATGTTTTAAATCAAATTATTCAAGACTTGCATTTTACTGATGTTGGACTGATGGTTAGCACTGATGAAAGATATACGTACATATCAGATAGTGGCCGCTGTAAATCCCGGATCGATTACATCCTGGTCTCTGATGGGATTAAGGTGGTCCGGTGCAATCAAATGATGTCAACTTTCTCAGACCACAAGATGGTGTCGGCTGAGATAAGTGTCACAGAGTCCCTTCATTTTGGGAGGGGGCTCTGGAAATTAAATGTAAGTCTATTGGAAGATGAGGAAGTAATGGCTGGTTTTAATCATGTGTTTTTATCCTGTGTTTCTAAACAACCTGATTTTAGTAATGTCTTAGTGTGGTGGGAATGGGCTAAAGGAGAGTTTTCTAATTTCTTTAAGATGTTTTGCATAAAGAGAGCACAAGAGAAGAGGAGGAGTGATGAAAGGCTTGTATCCCGGTTAGAGACTCTCTATAAGTTTAAACGTGTTGGTGTGGAGGTGGAGAATGAGATTGTTAAGGTGAAGGGGGAGATGAAAAAAAGGTTGTTGGAAAAGGGAAGAAATATTGTATATAAGTCTAAAGTGCAGCACCTAGAAGAAAATGAGCAGTGTACACGGTATTTCTTTAAAAAATGTTTTAATGCTAAAGGTGTTTTTAAATCTGTTTTTACCCCTACGGGGGAAGTTTTTGGAGAGGAGATGGTGAAGGAGATTGGCAGATTTTATGAGACACTCTTTAGTAATAAGAGCAGAGCCAGTGAGACGGAGATGAATGATTATTGTAATATTTTGGAGAATAATGTTCCTGTTGAAAAAGTAGATTTTTTGATTGATGATGTTAGTGAAGGGGAGATCAAGCAGGCCCTGGATAAGATGGCCAAAGGGAAGACACCAGGCTGTGATGGTCTCCCCGCTGAGTTTTATTCCGCGTTCTGGAATATTTTAAGTAAAGAGTTTACACGGGTGGTGCAATATGTTTTTAACTCAGGTGTTTTAGCTGAATCTATGAAGAAAGGGGTCATAACATTAATTCATAAAAAAGGTGATGGCAGAGATCTTAAAAATTGGAGACCTATAACTTTATTAAATTGTGACTACAAGATAATTGCTAAGATTGTGGCTAATAGACTGAGTGATGTAGTGGACCACCTTGTGGGAGAATACCAAGTTTGTGCAGTACCGAAAAGAAAAATAACAGATAATTTATTGCTTTTAAGAGACTCTATTTATTACAGTAACTTTAACAAGAATGCACTGTTTGTTGAGTCCATAGATTTCGAAAAGGCTTATGATAAGGTTGCACATGATTTTATGTTCATTGCTTTAAAACACTTAGGTATTCCAGAAAAGTTATTATCTGTTATTATGAGTTTTTATCATGGGGTGACAAGTCAGATTTTAGTAAATGGGCATGTGGGGCCTGCTTTTAATGTCTTGTCTGGAGTCAGACAGGGATGCCCACTCTCCCCAATTCTGTTTATATGCGTTATAGAGGGCCTGTTGAAGAATGTGCAGAAAGATAAATGTGTGAGTGGTGTTTTTATTCCAGGTAGTGATGGTAGTAAGTTAAAGGTTTTAAGTTATATGGATGATGTGGTTTTTACTTGTACATCCCAAGCAGATCTCAACAGAGTAAATTTGCATGTGAGGATTTTTTGTTGTGTGGCTGGGATGAATGTGAACTGGGGGAAGTGCCAATTATGCAGTTTTGGGAACCAAGAGAATATAGTAGTGGATGGTGTTAAGGAAAAAGAAGACATTGAAGTGCTAGGAGTGATATTTGACAAAGACCTCAAAGGAAAGAAAAGTTATGAGACTTTGGACAGTAAAATTGAGAAGAAGCTATCCTTCTGGAGGTTAAGGAACTTGTCACTTAAAGGGAAAGTTCTTATCATTAAGTCTGTAATCCTACCGCTTCTCTTGTATACGGCTATGGTGCTTCCTCCAGGAAAGTTATGGACTAGGAGAGTTACAAGGAAGCTTTTTGTGTTCTTCTGGGGGTCTAAGATGGAGAAAATGAGAAGAGAAGAAGTGATGAAGAGTATGAATTTGGGCGGATATAACTTTCCAAACATTGATCTGTTTTTAAAGGTGCACTATTTTCTTTTAATTTTTAAATTGATACAGTGCAATAATAGGGCGGCAGACATGAGTAAATACCTTGCAGGATGGTTGTTTTCCAAGTGGGGCTGGTGTGAGAGGGATTTGAGGAGACCCATAGCACATGTGATACCTACCTTCTATGTGCTCCTCAGGTCTTTCAATGATCAATTTGGTTTGAGCTCTTTAGGTGAACCTGATAAAAAGAAAATAGAACAAGAAATAAGGAAAAATGAGAGATTATATGAAGTACCATTCTGCACTAATGCTCAGTCTGTGAAGATTTGGAAGTTTTTTAAAGTTATTGGACTATCAAACAGACAAAAAGACGTTAGTTGGATGTCCTTTCATGGCTGCCTCCCAACCCGATCTTTTTTAAATGGAAGAGGTTTGAGAATAAGTGACAGATGCCCAAGAGAGGGTTGTGGAGGTAGAGAAGACTTAGTGCACCTTTATTGGGACTGTTTTTATGCAAAAGAATTTTTTATGTTTTTAAAGAGGTTTTTAATCCAACTCACTGGATATAATAGTTTTTCTTTTGAGAAAGTTTTTATTGGTCAAGATCTTAGTAAAAAGGAAGATACACGTACTAATTGGATTCTTTTTTCTGTTTTTAAAGAGGTTTTATGGGACTCACGCAATTTGCTTGTTTTTAAAAATGTTGTTATTTCTCCGAGGGAATTGAAAAGATTGTTTTTAGGAAGGATTTTTACTATCTTTCTACTGGACAAAAAGAGAATTGGTGAAGAAGAAGCGGAGAAAATCTGGATGCATACACGATGGAAGAATTTATAAGAAGTACGTAAAGGAGAAAGCTGTAAGTTTTTGACCAATTTCTGTGATTGTTTTTGACATGTTTTTTTGTTTTGTTGTTTAGTCACTTTTTCTTGGCACTCGGTTCCCTTAGTTGGTTTTTCCGTATGATGTTTTTTCAGATATTGTTTTAAGTGACGAGTCTTGGTAGGTGACCTGATGATCGTCCAAACAATAGTCTGTAACTGAGGGAAAAAAAAAAAAAAAAAAAAAAAATCTGTTCTTATCAGTTTAATATCTGATACGTCCCCTATCTGGGGACCATATATTAAATGGATTTTTGAGAACGGGGGCCGATTTCGAAGCTTGCTTCCGTCGCCCTATGCATTGACCCGATATGGCAGTATCTTCGGGTACAGTGCACCACCCCCTTACAGGGTTAAAAAGAAAGATTCCTACTTTCATTGCTACCTGCTTGCTGGCTAGCCAGCTAGCCAGCCCTGTTGTTACGCCTAGCGCTCCGGGTCCCCGCTCCTCCCCGGAGCGCGTACGGCGTCTCTCTCTCCGCAGCGCCCCGGTCGGTCCCGCTGACCGGGAGCGCTGCCCTGTCCTGGCCGTTGGGGATGCGATTCGCACAGCGGGACGCGCCCGCTCGCGAATCGCATCCCAGGTCACTTACCCGTTCCCGTCTCCTGCTGTCATGTGCTGGCGCGCGCGGCTCCGCTCTCTAGGGCGCGCGCGCGCCAGCTCCCTGAGATTTAAAGGGCCAGTGCACCAATGATTGGTGCCTGGCCCAATTAGCTTAATTGGCTCCCACCTGTTCCCTGGCTATATCTAGTCTCCTCCCTTGCACTCCCTTGCCGGATCTTGTTGCCCTTGTGCCTAGTGAAAGCGTTTTGTGTGTTTATAGCCAGTGTACCAGATCTCCTGCTATCTCCCCTGACTACGAATCTTGCCGCCTGCCCCCGACCTTCTGCTACGTCCGACTTTGCTTCTGCCTACTCCCTTGTACCTCGCCTATCTTCAGCATCTTCAGCAGCCAGAGAGGTGAGCCGTTGCTAGTGGATACGACCTGGTCACTACCGCCGCAGCAAGACCATCCCGCTTTGCGGCGGGCTCTGGTGAAAACCTGTAGTGGCTTAGAACCGGTCCACTAGCGCGGTCCTCGCCATCCCTCTCTGGCACAGAGGATCCACTACCTGCCAGCCGGCATCGTGACACCTGTGGGCCTTGCTGCTGCTGCAGCCAAAAAACAAAAGGTGGTGCTGCTGCTGCTTCTGCTGCTTCTGCTTCTGCTTGTGTCTGGCCCCTGTTGGAGCGTCCAGGCACAGGACTTCTGCTGCTGCTGACTAAATGGCCTCCTTAATTGGATCATTTGAGTAGCCAGCACACCTGTGCAGGTAGGGCATGACATGATAGGCAGCTGCCTTGATAGCGGGTGGGTGCTGAATGTTCCTAATTGACAAAATAAGATTAATGCTTATGAAGAAATATAAAATCTCATCCCTTCCCCAATATCGCGCCACACCCCTACCCCTTAATTCCCTGGTTGAACGTGATGGACATATGTCTTTTTTCGACCGTACTAACTATGTAACTATGTAACATAACATGGGGGGGGGGGGGGGGGGTCTCCTGGCTGTTCACACAGGTGTGTCATTGCTGTACATTGACCATGCATTGCTTCTGTGGTATTGCAAAGGCAAAGACAAATGCTTCCAGCCATCCATTGCACTAATGGATTGGTCATCAGCTGGCTGTCTATGTCCCGCATCAATATAGACCAAAGTACAGAGGGTTAGGCTATGCTATTGTGCACCTACCTGATGCATCAGAAGGTGCGAGGCCCTTGCTAAATTCTGTGCACAGACTTTGAGATCTATGCTTTAGACTGTATCTAAACCTGCTCCAACATGGACTGACATTCTGGCCTACTTTCAGCCGATGCGACTTGTCTGTCGCTGAACAGTCGCTTTTTATGTATTCAGCACCTATGTATAATGTTGTAAAAATGCTCTAGAAGCTAAAGTCGCAGAAATGTCACACATATTTGGCCTGCAACTTTCTGTGCGACAAATTCAGACAGGAAAAATCAGTATAAATCCTTAGAAAATTATCCCCCAGTGTCTCCATCTGCTGGCGGTATTGAATAAGCATTGCTGCACTGATGGGGTATGCATTAGACGAAAAAAAAGAAGAAAAAGAAGAATAATACGCCCAGAAAAGAGGCGAAAAGGAGAAAAACGTAAAAAAACGTGAAAAAAAAGTAAGAGGAAGAGAAGGGAAAAAAAGGTGGAAATGGGTTTAAAAGTGATTTCGGCGGAGAAATATATATATATATATATATATATATATATATATATATATGCGCACACACACACATAGATATAAACGTATTCTCCGTTGAGATATTGCAGCCGCTGCTGTGTCCAGGCCCAGGAGCCTTAGCACTGTGCTGTGATGTCACTCAATACCACTGACATCACTAGGTGTAAACAACATCTCTCCTTTGCTGTGTATGTGACTATGGAGCTGTTTGGTGATGTCGTCTATTACGGCCTTCATAGAAGCAACAGGAGATTGTTGCATCCATCTTGAACCCTCAGAACTACAGTGCTATGATGTCACTCACTTCCACAGGCCTTGCAGAGTGTAAACAACAACAACCCAGCTTTGTTGTGTATGTAACCATAGGGATTTGTGATGTCACCTAGAACCTTCACAGCAGCGACAGCTTTATGAGGAGCATCAGCACTGCTCTGCCTGAGCAGAACCATCACCGCCATAGGTTGTCAAATAACCCGGATTTAACCCACACAGGTAAGTCCAATGGGGTGCAGGCATGTCCTCTATGCTTACAGCTTCCCGTGGGTGTTGGTTTGATACCGTTTGGGGACAGCCAAGGAGGCATCTGCAGGCAACAAAGGTAGGTGTGTGCTTGTGTGTGTGTTTCCTATGCAGATCCTAAGCCCAGTGTCACATGCAAGTAGGAGGAGTAAGAAGGGTTCCTGGCAAATCCGGGTTATGGATTGCATTTAAAAAGGCCCCGTGGGAGTGCAATGGGCCCCTGTCTTGCTGCTTAGCAATAATGGTATGGGTTTAGGTTCTGCTGTGTGTACTGGTGGTTGACTGCCCCCCAGCCCAGAGTGTGCATGGAAAATTGTCTGGCAGCCTCCCTGACAGCAAGCAGTGATAGTGCCCATGAAGGGGACCTTGTTGGGCCCGCCCCTTTCACGGTTATCGCTTCTCGGCCTTTTGGCTAAGATCAAGTGTAGTATCTGTTCTTATCAGTTTAATATCTGATACGTCCCCTATCTGGGGACCATATATTAAATGGATTTTTGAGAACGGGGGCCGATTTCGAAGCTTGCTTCCGTCGCCCTATGCATTGACCCGATATGGCAGTATCTTCGGGTACAGTGCACCACCCCCTTACAGGGTTAAAAAGAAAGATTCCTACTTTCATTGCTACCTGCTTGCTGGCTAGCCAGCTAGCCAGCCCTGTGGGCCTTGCTGCTGCTGCAGCCAAAAAACAAAAGGTGGTGCTGCTGCTGCTTCTGCTTCTGCTTGTGTCTGGCCCCTGTTGGAGCGTCCAGGCACAGGACTTCTGCTGCTGCTGACTAAATGGCCTCCTTAATTGGATCATTTGAGTAGCCAGCACACCTGTGCAGGTAGGGCATGACATGATAGGCAGCTGCCTTGATAGCGGGTGGGTGCTGAATGTTCCTAATTGACAAAATAAGATTAATGCTTATGAAGAAATATAAAATCTCATCCCTTCCCCAATATCGCGCCACACCCCTACCCCTTAATTCCCTGGTTGAACGTGATGGACATATGTCTTTTTTCGACCGTACTAACTATGTAACTATGTAACATAACATGGGGGGGGGGGGGGTCTCCTGGCTGTTCACACAGGTGTGTCATTGCTGTACATTGACCATGCATTGCTTCTGTGGTATTGCAAAGGCAAAGACAAATGCTTCCAGCCATCCATTGCACTAATGGATTGGTCATCAGCTGGCTGTCTATGTCCCGCATCAATATAGACCAAAGTACAGAGGGTTAGGCTATGCTATTGTGCACCTACCTGATGCATCAGAAGGTGCGAGGCCCTTGCTAAATTCTGTGCACAGACTTTGAGATCTATGCTTTAGACTGTATCTAAACCTGCTCCAACATGGACTGACATTCTGGCCTACTTTCAGCCGATGCGACTTGTCTGTCGCTGAACAGTCGCTTTTTATGTATTCAGCACCTATGTATAATGTTGTAAAAATGCTCTAGAAGCTAAAGTCGCAGAAATGTCACACATATTTGGCCTGCAACTTTCTGTGCGACAAATTCAGACAGGAAAAATCAGTATAAATCCTTAGAAAATTATCCCCCAGTGTCTCCATCTGCTGGCGGTATTGAATAAGCATTGCTGCACTGATGGGGTATGCATTAGACGAAAAAAAAGAAGAAAAAGAAGAATAATACGCCCAGAAAAGAGGCGAAAAGGAGAAAAACGTAAAAAAACGTGAAAAAAAAGTAAGAGGAAGAGAAGGGAAAAAAAGGTGGAAATGGGTTTAAAAGTGATTTCGGCGGAGAAATATATATATATATATATATATATATATATATATATATATATATGCGCACACACACACATAGATATAAACGTATTCTCCGTTGAGATATTGCAGCCGCTGCTGTGTCCAGGCCCAGGAGCCTTAGCACTGTGCTGTGATGTCACTCAATACCACTGACATCACTAGGTGTAAACAACATCTCTCCTTTGCTGTGTATGTGACTATGGAGCTGTTTGGTGATGTCGTCTATTACGGCCTTCATAGAAGCAACAGGAGATTGTTGCATCCATCTTGAACCCTCAGAACTACAGTGCTATGATGTCACTCACTTCCACAGGCCTTGCAGAGTGTAAACAACAACAACCCAGCTTTGTTGTGTATGTAACCATAGGGATTTGTGATGTCACCTAGAACCTTCACAGCAGCGACAGCTTTATGAGGAGCATCAGCACTGCTCTGCCTGAGCAGAACCATCACCGCCATAGGTTGTCAAATAACCCGGATTTAACCCACACAGGTAAGTCCAATGGGGTGCAGGCATGTCCTCTATGCTTACAGCTTCCCGTGGGTGTTGGTTTGATACCGTTTGGGGACAGCCAAGGAGGCATCTGCAGGCAACAAAGGTAGGTGTGTGCTTGTGTGTGTGTTTCCTATGCAGATCCTAAGCCCAGTGTCACATGCAAGTAGGAGGAGTAAGAAGGGTTCCTGGCAAATCCGGGTTATGGATTGCATTTAAAAAGGCCCCGTGGGAGTGCAATGGGCCCCTGTCTTGCTGCTTAGCAATAATGGTATGGGTTTAGGTTCTGCTGTGTGTACTGGTGGTTGACTGCCCCCCAGCCCAGAGTGTGCATGGAAAATTGTCTGGCAGCCTCCCTGACAGCAAGCAGTGATAGTGCCCATGAAGGGGACCTTGTTGGGCCCGCCCCTTTCACGGTTATCGCTTCTCGGCCTTTTGGCTAAGATCAAGTGTAGTATCTGTTCTTATCAGTTTAATATCTGATACGTCCCCTATCTGGGGACCATATATTAAATGGATTTTTGAGAACGGGGGCCGATTTCGAAGCTTGCTTCCGTCGCCCTATGCATTGACCCGATATGGCAGTATCTTCGGGTACAGTGCACCACCCCCTTACAGGGTTAAAAAGAAAGATTCCTACTTTCATTGCTACCTGCTTGCTGGCTAGCCAGCTAGCCAGCCCTGTGGGCCTTGCTGCTGCTGCAGCCAAAAAACAAAAGGTGGTGCTGCTGCTGCTTCTGCTGCTTCTGCTTCTGCTTGTGTCTGGCCCCTGTTGGAGCGTCCAGGCACAGGACTTCTGCTGCTGCTGACTAAATGGCCTCCTTAATTGGATCATTTGAGTAGCCAGCACACCTGTGCAGGTAGGGCATGACATGATAGGCAGCTGCCTTGATAGCGGGTGGGTGCTGAATGTTCCTAATTGACAAAATAAGATTAATGCTTATGAAGAAATATAAAATCTCATCCCTTCCCCAATATCGCGCCACACCCCTACCCCTTAATTCCCTGGTTGAACGTGATGGACATATGTCTTTTTTCGACCGTACTAACTATGTAACTATGCAACATAACATGGGGGGGGGGGTCTCCTGGCTGTTCACACAGGTGTGTCATTGCTGTACATTGACCATGCATTGCTTCTGTGGTATTGCAAAGGCAAAGACAAATGCTTCCAGCCATCCATTGCACTAATGGATTGGTCATCAGCTTGCTGTCTATGTCCCGCATCAATATAGACCAAAGTACAGAGGGTTAGGCTATGCTATTGTGCACCTACCTGATGCATCAGAAGGTGCGAGGCCCTTGCTAAATTCTGTGCACAGACTTTGAGATCTATGCTTTAGACTGTATCTAAACCTGCTCCAACATGGACTGACATTCTGGCCTACTTTCAGCCGATGCGACTTGTCTGTCGCTGAACAGTCGCTTTTTATGTATTCAGCACCTATGTATAATGTTGTAAAAATGCTCTAGAAGCTAAAGTCGCAGAAATGTCACACATATTTGGCCTGCAACTTTCTGTGCGACAAATTCAGACAGGAAAAATCAGTATAAATCCTTAGAAAATTATCCCCCAGTGTCTCCATCTGCTGGCGGTATTGAATAAGCATTGCTGCACTGATGGGGTATGCATTAGACGAAAAAAAAGAAGAAAAAGAAGAATAATACGCCCAGAAAAGAGGCGAAAAGGAGAAAAACGTAAAAAAACGTGAAAAAAAAGTAAGAGGAAGAGAAGGGAAAAAAAGGTGGAAATGGGTTTAAAAGTGATTTCGGCGGAGAAATATATATATATATATATATATATATATATATATATATATATGCGCACACACACACATAGATATAAACGTATTCTCCGTTGAGATATTGCAGCCGCTGCTGTGTCCAGGCCCAGGAGCCTTAGCACTGTGCTGTGATGTCACTCAATACCACTGACATCACTAGGTGTAAACAACATCTCTCCTTTGCTGTGTATGTGACTATGGAGCTGTTTGGTGATGTCGTCTATTACGGCCTTCATAGAAGCAACAGGAGATTGTTGCATCCATCTTGAACCCTCAGAACTACAGTGCTATGATGTCACTCACTTCCACAGGCCTTGCAGAGTGTAAACAACAACAACCCAGCTTTGTTGTGTATGTAACCATAGGGATTTGTGATGTCACCTAGAACCTTCACAGCAGCGACAGCTTTATGAGGAGCATCAGCACTGCTCTGCCTGAGCAGAACCATCACCGCCATAGGTTGTCAAATAACCCGGATTTAACCCACACAGGTAAGTCCAATGGGGTGCAGGCATGTCCTCTATGCTTACAGCTTCCCGTGGGTGTTGGTTTGATACCGTTTGGGGACAGCCAAGGAGGCATCTGCAGGCAACAAAGGTAGGTGTGTGCTTGTGTGTGTGTTTCCTATGCAGATCCTAAGCCCAGTGTCACATGCAAGTAGGAGGAGTAAGAAGGGTTCCTGGCAAATCCGGGTTATGGATTGCATTTAAAAAGGCCCCGTGGGAGTGCAATGGGCCCCTGTCTTGCTGCTTAGCAATAATGGTATGGGTTTAGGTTCTGCTGTGTGTACTGGTGGTTGACTGCCCCCCAGCCCAGAGTGTGCATGGAAAATTGTCTGGCAGCCTCCCTGACAGCAAGCAGTGATAGTGCCCATGAAGGGGACCTTGTTGGGCCCGCCCCTTTCACGGTTATCGCTTCTCGGCCTTTTGGCTAAGATCAAGTGTAGTATCTGTTCTTATCAGTTTAATATCTGATACGTCCCCTATCTGGGGACCATATATTAAATGGATTTTTGAGAACGGGGGCCGATTTTGAAGCTTGCTTCCGTCGCCCTATGCATTGACCCGATATGGCAGTATCTTCGGGTACAGTGCACCACCCCCTTACAGGGTTAAAAAGAAAGATTCCTACTTTCATTGCTACCTGCTTGCTGGCTAGCCAGCTAGCCAGCCCTGTGGGCCTTGCTGCTGCTGCAGCCAAAAAACAAAAGGTGGTGCTGCTGCTGCTTCTGCTGCTTCTGCTTCTGCTTGTGTCTGGCCCCTGTTGGAGCGTCCAGGCACAGGACTTCTGCTGCTGCTGACTAAATGGCCTCCTTAATTGGATCATTTGAGTAGCCAGCACACCTGTGCAGGTAGGGCATGACATGATAGGCAGCTGCCTTGATAGCGGGTGGGTGCTGAATGTTCCTAATTGACAAAATAAGATTAATGCTTATGAAGAAATATAAAATCTCATCCCTTCCCCAATATCGCGCCACACCCCTACCCCTTAATTCCCTGGTTGAACGTGATGGACATATGTCTTTTTTCGACCGTACTAACTATGTAACTATGTAACATAACATGGGGGGGGGGGGGGTCTCCTGGCTGTTCACACAGGTGTGTCATTGCTGTACATTGACCATGCATTGCTTCTGTGGTATTGCAAAGGCAAAGACAAATGCTTCCAGCCATCCATTGCACTAATGGATTGGTCATCAGCTGGCTGTCTATGTCCCGCATCAATATAGACCAAAGTACAGAGGGTTAGGCTATGCTATTGTGCACCTACCTGATGCATCAGAAGGTGCGAGGCCCTTGCTAAATTCTGTGCACAGACTTTGAGATCTATGCTTTAGACTGTATCTAAACCTGCTCCAACATGGACTGACATTCTGGCCTACTTTCAGCCGATGCGACTTGTCTGTCGCTGAACAGTCGCTTTTTATGTATTCAGCACCTATGTATAATGTTGTAAAAATGCTCTAGAAGCTAAAGTCGCAGAAATGTCACACATATTTGGCCTGCAACTTTCTGTGCGACAAATTCAGACAGGAAAAATCAGTATAAATCCTTAGAAAATTATCCCCCAGTGTCTCCATCTGCTGGCGGTATTGAATAAGCATTGCTGCACTGATGGGGTATGCATTAGACGAAAAAAAAGAAGAAAAAGAAGAATAATACGCCCAGAAAAGAGGCGAAAAGGAGAAAAACGTAAAAAAACGTGAAAAAAAAGTAAGAGGAAGAGAAGGGAAAAAAAGGTGGAAAGGTGGAAATGGGTTTAAAAGTGATTTCGGCGGAGAAATATATATATATATATATATATATATATATATATATATATATGCGCACACACACACATAGATATAAACGTATTCTCCGTTGAGATATTGCAGCCGCTGCTGTGTCCAGGCCCAGGAGCCTTAGCACTGTGCTGTGATGTCACTCAATACCACTGACATCACTAGGTGTAAACAACATCTCTCCTTTGCTGTGTATGTGACTATGGAGCTGTTTGGTGATGTCGTCTATTACGGCCTTCATAGAAGCAACAGGAGATTGTTGCATCCATCTTGAACCCTCAGAACTACAGTGCTATGATGTCACTCACTTCCACAGGCCTTGCAGAGTGTAAACAACAACAACCCAGCTTTGTTGTGTATGTAACCATAGGGATTTGTGATGTCACCTAGAACCTTCACAGCAGCGACAGCTTTATGAGGATCATCAGCACTGCTCTGCCTGAGCAGAACCATCACCGCCATAGGTTGTCAAATAACCCGGATTTAACCCACACAGGTAAGTCCAATGGGTGCAGGCATGTCCTCTATGCTTACAGCTTCCCGTGGGTGTTGGTTTGATACCGTTTGGGGACAGCCAAGGAGGCATCTGCAGGCAACAAAGGTAGGTGTGTGCTTGTGTGTGTGTTTCCTATGCAGATCCTAAGCCAGTGTCACATGCAAGTAGGAGGAGTAAGAAGGGTTCCTGGCAAATCCGGGTTATGATTGCATTTAAAAAGGCCCCGTGGGAGTGCAATGGGCCCCTGTCTTGCTGCTTAGCAATAATGGTATGGGTTTAGGTTCTGCTGTGTGTACTGGTGGTTGACTGCCCCCCAGCCCAGAGTGTGCATGGAAAATTGTCTGGCAGCCTCCCTGACAGCAAGCAGTGATAGTGCCCATGAAGGGGACCTTGTTGGGCCCGCCCCTTTCACGGTTATCGCTTCTCGGCCTTTTGGCTAAGATCAAGTGTAGTATCTGTTCTTATCAGTTTAATATCTGATACGTCCCCTATCTGGGGACCATATATTAAATGGATTTTTGAGAACGGGGGCCGATTCGAAGCTTGCTTCCGTCGCCCTATGCATTGACCCGATATGGCAGTATCTTCGGGTACAGTGCACCACCCCCTTACAGGGTTAAAAAGAAAGATTCCTACTTTCATTGCTACCTGCTTGCTGGCTAGCCAGCTAGCCAGCCCTGTGGGCCTTGCTGCTGCTGCAGCCAAAAAACAAAAGGTGGTGCTGCTGCTGCTTCTGCTGCTTCTGCTTCTGCTTGTGTCTGGCCCCTGTTGGAGCGTCCAGGCACAGGACTTCTGCTGCTGCTGACTAAATGGCCTCCTTAATTGGATCATTTGAGTAGCCAGCACACCTGTGCAGGTAGGGCATGACATGATAGGCAGCTGCCTTGATAGCGGGTGGGTGCTGAATGTTCCTAATTGACAAAATAAGATTAATGCTTATGAAGAAATATAAAATCTCATCCCTTCCCCAATATCGCGCCACACCCCTACCCCTTAATTCCCTGGTTGAACGTGATGGACATATGTCTTTTTTCGACCGTACTAACTATGTAACTATGTAACATAACATGGGGGGGGGGGGGGTCTCCTGGCTGTTCACACAGGTGTGTCATTGCTTGTACATTGACCATGCATTGCTTCTGTGGTATTGCAAAGGCAAAGACAAATGCTTCCAGCCATCCATTGCACTAATGGATTGGTCATCAGCTGGCTGTCTATGTCCCGCATCAATATAGACCAAAGTACAGAGGGTTAGGCTATGCTATTGTGCACCTACCTGATGCATCAGAAGGTGCGAGGCCCTTGCTAAATTCTGTGCACAGACTTTGAGATCTATGCTTTAGACTGTATCTAACTGCTCCAACATGGACTGACATTCTGGCCTACTTTCAGCGATGCGACTTGTCTGTCGCTGAACAGTCGCTTTTTATGTATTCAGCACCTATGTATAATGTTGTAAAAATGCTCTAGAAGCTAAAGTCGCAGAAATGTCACACATATTGGCTGCAACTTTCTGTGCGACAAATTCAGACAGGAAAAATCAGTATAAATCCTTAGAAAATTATCCCCCAGTGTCTCCATCTGCTGGCGGTATTGAATAAGCATTGCTGCACTGATGGGGTATGCATTAGACGAAAAAAAAGAAGAATAATACGCCCAGAAAAGAGGCGAAAAGGAGAAAAACGTAAAAAAACGTGAAAAAAAGTAAGAGGAAGAGAAGGGAAAAAAAGGTGGAAATGGGTTTAAAAGTGATTTCGGCGGAGAAATATATATATATATATAATATATATATATATATATATATATATGCGCACACACACACATAGATATAAACGTATTCTCCGTTGAGATATTGCAGCCGCTGCTGTGTCCAGGCCCAGGAGCCTTAGCACTGTGCTGTGATGTCACTCAATACCACTGACATCACTAGGTGTAAACAACATCTCTCCTTTGCTGTGTATGTGACTATGGAGCTGTTTGGTGATGTCGTCTATTACGGCCTTCATAGAAGCAACAGGAGATTGTTGCATCCATCTTGAACCCTCAGAACTACAGTGCTATGATGTCACTCACTTCCACAGGCCTTGCAGAGTGTAAACAACAACAACCCAGCTTTGTTGTGTATGTAACCATAGGGATTTGTGATGTCACCTAGAACCTTCACAGCAGCGACAGCTTTATGAGGAGCATCAGCACTGCTCTGCCTGAGCAGAACCATCACCGCCATAGGTTGTCAAATAACCCGGATTTAACCCACACAGGTAAGTCCAATGGGGTGCAGGCATGTCCTCTATGCTTACAGCTTCCCGTGGGTGTTGGTTTGATACCGTTTGGGGACAGCCAAGGAGGCATCTGCAGGCAACAAAGGTAGGTGTGTGCTTGTGTGTGTGTTTCCTATGCAGATCCTAAGCCCAGTGTCACATGCAAGTAGGAGGAGTAAGAAGGGTTCCTGGCAAATCCGGGTTATGGATTGCATTTAAAAAGGCCCCGTGGGAGTGCAATGGGCCCCTGTCTTGCTGCTTAGCAATAATGGTATGGGTTTAGGTTCTGCTGTGTGTACTGGTGGTTGACTGCCCCCCAGCCCAGAGTGTGCATGGAAAATTGTCTGGCAGCCTCCCTGACAGCAAGCAGTGATAGTGCCCATGAAGGGGACCTTGTTGGGCCCGCCCCTTTCACGGTTATCGCTTCTCGGCCTTTTGGCTAAGATCAAGTGTAGTATCTGTTCTTATCAGTTTAATATCTGATACGTCCCCTATCTGGGGACCATATATTAAATGGATTTTTGAGAACGGGGGCCGATTTCGAAGCTTGCTTCCGTCGCCCTATGCATTGACCCGATATGGCAGTATCTTCGGGTACAGTGCACCACCCCCTTACAGGGTTAAAAAGAAAGATTCCTACTTTCATTGCTACCTGCTTGCTGGCTAGCCAGCTAGCCAGCCCTGTGGGCCTTGCTGCTGCTGCAGCCAAAAAACAAAAGGTGGTGCTGCTGCTGCTTCTGCTTCTGCTTGTGTCTGGCCCCTGTTGGAGCGTCCAGGCACAGGACTTCTGCTGCTGCTGACTAAATGGCCTCCTTAATTGGATCATTTGAGTAGCCAGCACACCTGTGCAGGTAGGGCATGACATGATAGGCAGCTGCCTTGATAGCGGGTGGGTGCTGAATGTTCCTAATTGACAAAATAAGATTAATGCTTATGAAGAAATATAAAATCTCATCCCTTCCCCAATATCGCGCCACACCCCTACCCCTTAATTCCCTGGTTGAACGTGATGGACATATGTCTTTTTTCGACCGTACTAACTATGTAACTATGTAACATAACATGGGGGGGGTCTCCTGGCTGTTCACACAGGTGTGTCATTGCTGTACATTGACCATGCATTGCTTCTGTGGTATTGCAAAGGCAAAGACAAATGCTTCCAGCCATCCATTGCACTAATGGATTGGTCATCAGCTGGCTGTCTATGTCCCGCATCAATATAGACCAAAGTACAGAAGGTTAGGCTATGCTATTGTGCACCTACCTGATGCATCAGAAGGTGCGAGGCCCTTGCTAAATTCTGTGCACAGACTTTGAGATCTATGCTTTAGACTGTATCTAAACCTGCTCCAACATGGACTGACATTCTGGCCTACTTTCAGCCGATGCGACTTGTCTGTCGCTGAACAGTCGCTTTTTATGTATTCAGCACCTATGTATAATGTTGTAAAAATGCTCTAGAAGCTAAAGTCGCAGAAATGTCACACATATTTGGCCTGCAACTTTCTGTGCGACAAATTCAGACAGGAAAAATCAGTATAAATCCTTAGAAAATTATCCCCCAGTGTCTCCATCTGCTGGCGGTATTGAATAAGCATTGCTGCACTGATGGGGTATGCATTAGACGAAAAAAAAGAAGAAAAAGAAGAATAATACGCCCAGAAAAGAGGCGAAAAGGAGAAAAACGTAAAAAAACGTGAAAAAAAAGTAAGAGGAAGAGAAGGGAAAAAAAGGTGGAAATGGGTTTAAAAGTGATTTCGGCGGAGAAATATATATATATATATATATATATATATATATATATATATATATATGCGCACACACACACATAGATATAAACGTATTCTCCGTTGAGATATTGCAGCCGCTGCTGTGTCCAGGCCCAGGAGCCTTAGCACTGTGCTGTGATGTCACTCAATACCACTGACATCACTAGGTGTAAACAACATCTCTCCTTTGCTGTGTATGTGACTATGGAGCTGTTTGGTGATGTCGTCTATTACGGCCTTCATAGAAGCAACAGGAGATTGTTGCATCCATCTTGAACCCTCAGAACTACAGTGCTATGATGTCACTCACTTCCACAGGCCTTGCAGAGTGTAAACAACAACAACCCAGCTTTGTTGTGTATGTAACCATAGGGATTTGTGATGTCACCTAGAACCTTCACAGCAGCGACAGCTTTATGAGGAGCATCAGCACTGCTCTGCCTGAGCAGAACCATCACCGCCATAGGTTGTCAAATAACCCGGATTTAACCCACACAGGTAAGTCCAATGGGGTGCAGGCATGTCCTCTATGCTTACAGCTTCCCGTGGGTGTTGGTTTGATACCGTTTGGGGACAGCCAAGGAGGCATCTGCAGGCAACAAAGGTAGGTGTGTGCTTGTGTGTGTGTTTCCTATGCAGATCCTAAGCCCAGTGTCACATGCAAGTAGGAGGAGTAAGAAGGGTTCCTGGCAAATCCGGGTTATGGATTGCATTTAAAAAGGCCCCGTGGGAGTGCAATGGGCCCCTGTCTTGCTGCTTAGCAATAATGGTATGGGTTTAGGTTCTGCTGTGTGTACTGGTGGTTGACTGCCCCCCAGCCCAGAGTGTGCATGGAAAATTGTCTGGCAGCCTCCCTGACAGCAAGCAGTGATAGTGCCCATGAAGGGGACCTTGTTGGGCCCGCCCCTTTCACGGTTATCGCTTCTCGGCCTTTTGGCTAAGATCAAGTGTAGTATCTGTTCTTATCAGTTTAATATCTGATACGTCCCCTATCTGGGGACCATATATTAAATGGATTTTTGAGAACGGGGGCCGATTTCGAAGCTTGCTTCCGTCGCCCTATGCATTGACCCGATATGGCAGTATCTTCGGGTACAGTGCACCACCCCCTTACAGGGTTAAAAAGAAAGATTCCTACTTTCATTGCTACCTGCTTGCTGGCTAGCCAGCTAGCCAGCCCTGTGGGCCTTGCTGCTGCTGCTGCTGCTGCAGCCAAAAAACAAAAGGTGGTGCTTCTGCTGCTTCTGCTTCTGCTTGTGTCTGGCCCCTGTTGGAGCGTCCAGGCACAGGACTTCTGCTGCTGCTGACTAAATGGCCTCCTTAATTGGATCATTTGAGTAGCCAGCACACCTGTGCAGGTAGGGCATGACATGATAGGCAGCTGCCTTGATAGCGGGTGGGTGCTGAATGTTCCTAATTGACAAAATAAGATTAATGCTTATGAAGAAATATAAAATCTCATCCCTTCCCCAATATCGCGCCACACCCCTACCCCTTAATTCCCTGGTTGAACGTGATGGACATATGTCTTTTTTCGACCGTACTAACTATGTAACTATGTAACATAACATGGGGGGGGGGGGGGGGTCTCCTGGCTGTTCACACAGGTGTGTCATTGCTGTACATTGACCATGCATTGCTTCTGTGGTATTGCAAAGGCAAAGACAAATGCTTCCAGCCATCCATTGCACTAATGGATTGGTCATCAGCTGGCTGTCTATGTCCCGCATCAATATAGACCAAAGTACAGAGGGTTAGGCTATGCTATTGTGCACCTACCTGATGCATCAGAAGGTGCGAGGCCCTTGCTAAATTCTGTGCACAGACTTTGAGATCTATGCTTTAGACTGTATCTAAACCTGCTCCAACATGGACTGACATTCTGGCCTACTTTCAGCCGATGCGACTTGTCTGTCGCTGAACAGTCGCTTTTTATGTATTCAGCACCTATGTATAATGTTGTAAAAATGCTCTAGAAGCTAAAGTCGCAGAAATGTCACACATATTTGGCCTGCAACTTTCTGTGCGACAAATTCAGACAGGAAAAATCAGTATAAATCCTTAGAAAATTATCCCCCAGTGTCTCCATCTGCTGGCGGTATTGAATAAGCATTGCTGCACTGATGGGGTATGCATTAGACGAAAAAAAAGAAGAAAAAGAAGAATAATACGCCCAGAAAAGAGGCGAAAAGGAGAAAAACGTAAAAAAACGTGAAAAAAAAGTAAGAGGAAGAGAAGGGAAAAAAAGGTGGAAATGGGTTTAAAAGTGATTTCGGCGGAGAAATATATATATATATATATATATATATATATATATATATATATATATATGCGCACACACACACATAGATATAAACGTATTCTCCGTTGAGATATTGCAGCCGCTGCTGTGTCCAGGCCCAGGAGCCTTAGCACTGTGCTGTGATGTCACTCAATACCACTGACATCACTAGGTGTAAACAACATCTCTCCTTTGCTGTGTATGTGACTATGGAGCTGTTTGGTGATGTCGTCTATTACGGCCTTCATAGAAGCAACAGGAGATTGTTGCATCCATCTTGAACCCTCAGAACTACAGTGCTATGATGTCACTCACTTCCACAGGCCTTGCAGAGTGTAAACAACAACAACCCAGCTTTGTTGTGTATGTAACCATAGGGATTTGTGATGTCACCTAGAACCTTCACAGCAGCGACAGCTTTATGAGGAGCATCAGCACTGCTCTGCCTGAGCAGAACCATCACCGCCATAGGTTGTCAAATAACCCGGATTTAACCCACACAGGTAAGTCCAATGGGGTGCAGGCATGTCCTCTATGCTTACAGCTTCCCGTGGGTGTTGGTTTGATACCGTTTGGGGACAGCCAAGGAGGCATCTGCAGGCAACAAAGGTAGGTGTGTGCTTGTGTGTGTGTTTCCTATGCAGATCCTAAGCCCAGTGTCACATGCAAGTAGGAGGAGTAAGAAGGGTTCCTGGCAAATCCGGGTTATGGATTGCATTTAAAAAGGCCCCGTGGGAGTGCAATGGGCCCCTGTCTTGCTGCTTAGCAATAATGGTATGGGTTTAGGTTCTGCTGTGTGTACTGGTGGTTGACTGCCCCCCAGCCCAGAGTGTGCATGGAAAATTGTCTGGCAGCCTCCCTGACAGCAAGCAGTGATAGTGCCCATGAAGGGGACCTTGTTGGGCCCGCCCCTTTCACGGTTATCGCTTCTCGGCCTTTTGGCTAGATCAAGTGTCTGGTCAGGGGGATCCTGGGAGTTTGTCCTACCTTTTTCAAGGGGGGCTGCTACGAGGAACCGAAAAGGCGATCGACAAGATGGGTGTTCGCATCCGTTACCTTACATCCGGTGAAACGCGGATTCGTTTTTCCTTTCGCTTTGATGTTGATGAAGACAAGCAAGAACTCGTCCAACTTTCTTATTTTGTGAAAGAAACTCTCTACAAGCTTCTTGGGGTGAAGAAAGAGAACATCGTCTGTCTCAGAGATCCTCGGAAGGGCAGCTTCATCCTAACTCTGGACTCTGCTTATGCATGCCAGAATCTTTTTGAGAAGCTGAAAAGCAATCAAGACCTTGCTGAGCTTGATGGGATCACGGTCACAGTGTTGTATACTGGAGGCGATATTCCTCTAGTTGTGTGTATGCACAATCCCTTTGTGACTGTGTCCCATATTGAGCTCTTTTTGGGGAAATACTGCAGTTCTGTTAAGTATTCCCATAAGGTGATGAATTCAGAAGACCTATGGACGGGGAAACATAAGTTTTTTGTGAAAATGAAGGAGGATGCTACTGGCATTGGAGGGTTGTGTCATCCACCCTCCAACTTTTCTATCGGTCGGGATAAGGGCTATTTGTTTTATCCCGAGATGCCTACTTTTTGTAGGAAATGTAAGAAATTCGGACATACTATGGAAGTTTGCACGGACACTAGAGTTCGCTGTGGTCGGTGCAATCAAGAAGGCCATGTTTCTAAGGACTGTGCTAAAATCGTCTGCAACATTTGTGGTGAAGAAGGCCATGCCTTTAAAGATTGCAGTCTCCGTTCCAGTGTAGCTAGATCGTGGGCTGACCGTGTAGCGGGGAGAGTGGGTGTAGTGCAAGCTGAAGTACCACCTGCGAAAGCACCCCAGCGGTCTGAGGCGCCTTCAGAAAAGCCGGCTGTAACTTCTGATGTCGTGGCGGAGCTTATGGACCTTTCTGCTGCTGTGCCTGAGACAGAGGGGAGACCTTCTGTGGAGGGTTCTGGCGGTGAAGGGTCACTAGTGAGCAGTGAAGCCATGGAGGTTGGCGTGAAGGAGATCAAGCGGAAGAAGGAACTCGGAGATGAGCCACAACTTGGCATTAAACGGCCTGTCAAAAAAAGCTCAGACGAATGTGAGGACAGTCAACATGCATGGAGGCCTTCTATAAGATCAGCGTCCGATCCAAAAAATATCAAAGAGTTCGAAAGCCCGGAGTCACCTGTGGGTTTCATATCGGACTCAAACTCCAGTAGCGAATAGCTTCCTTAAAGTGCTCCTCTCTTAATGTGAGAGGTCTAAAGAGCCCTACGAGAAGGGCTGCTTTGTTTAGTTTTTTAGAGACCTTGGACTGTTCTCTGTTCTTTTTACAAGAATGTGGAATTGAACATAGTCCAAATTATGAGGACCTTTGTCGTGGCTGGACTTTGGGACCATCGGTCTGGTCGGGTGACAATATGAACAGATCTTCAGGTGTTGGGATCTTGTTTAGAGGTTCAGATGTACAAGTTTTGTCCTTCTTAGAAATTATACCTGGTAGAGCGCTATTAGTTAATATTAAGTACAATGGCTCGGAGATTAAGCTTTTTAACATCTATGCTTCTCCTGAAAAAAATGAGAGAGCCGACTTGATTAATGATATTCAGGCTTTTATCCCAGGTTCAACACCTATTTTAATGGCTGGAGATTTTAATTGTTGTATGAGTGGTGATCATCGTGAGAGTGGAAGTGTGCATGTCAGAGTGGATAAAACAGAGAAACAGATTAAGAGTATGACTGAGGATTTTAACTTTACCGATGTCTGGAGGAGAAAATACCCAGACGACCCTGGTTACACATGGGAAAATAATGTCTGCAAATCCAGGATTGATTTTATTTTTTTATCGGAAAGTTTTAATCTAGTTGATGTTTCTCTTTTATCAAATATTTTCTCTGATCATAAGTTATTATATGCACATGTCACTTTACCTGGCCTAGAGAAAGGCAGAGGCGTTTGGAAGCTCAACACTACTTTATTAGAGGACATGAAAACAAAAAATGATTTTATTGCTGCTTATAACAAATGGAGATTGCGTCAATCCCAATATAAAAATATTTTGGATTGGTGGGAGGATGTTAAAAAGTGGACTAAACAGTTTTTTATCCGTGTGGGCATCCAAAAGGCTAAGGAGAAAAAGTTATGGTTTAAAATGTTAAACACTAAAATCCAAACATATTATAAACTAAAGCAAGCCGGGCTTGAGATGGATGATGTTATTGCTCAGACAAAGAATGAAATAAAAAATGCCATTAGTCAAAAAGGAAAAGAAATGATTTTTAACAGCAAGGTGCAATGTCTGGAGAATGATGAAAAGTGTTCGAGATTCTTTTTTAAGAAGGTGGTGGGAAAGAAAGAAATGATATCTGTAATAGAAGGGAAGATAACTAATGAAGAGATGTTGCGAGAAGCACAAGTATTTTATCAGGAGCTTTTTAATAAAAAAGATATTGATATTTCCTTTACTAGTGATGTTTTAGATACCTTCGATTCAAAACTTGACAAAACTGACCAAGAGAGCCTTTGTGATGAAATCTTTTTACCTGAACTTTTAAGCACTTTTAAGAGTTTTTTAAATGGTAAAACACCTGGTTCGGATGGGTTGCCAGTTGAATTTTATCTGTGTTTTTGGTCCATTTTAAAAGATGATCTTTTAGGTATTTTTAACTGTGCTTTTAAATCTGAGATTTTACCTGCGTCCTGGAGAGATGGTGTTGTTACTCTGATTTTTAAAAAAGGAGACATCTCTAAATTAGAAAATTGGAGGCCTATTACCCTGCTAAATACAGACTATAAGGTTTTAGCAAAAATTTTAGCAAATAGGCTCAAGCAGGTAATTGCTAAGGTTATACACAGTGACCAAGTATGCGGAGTACCTGGAAGGAAAATAAGTGATCATCTAAACCTTGTAAAAGATGTTTTATGGTATCAGAAACAATGTGATCAGAAATTGGCAATTTTATCCTTGGATTTTCAAAAGGCTTATGACCGTGTTTCTCATGATTTTTTATGGTTGGTTTTAAAGAAAATGAATTTTCCTGATTTTATTGTTGGAAAAATTGCACTTTTATATAAAAACTGTTTTAGTCGTATTTTAATTAACGGTTTTTTATCCCAAGAGGTATGTTTACAGTCTGGGGTGAAACAGGGGTGCCCCCTATCACCCATTCTTTTCATATGTGCAATAGAACCTCTGTTGAATGTTTTGAGAAAAGATAAGTTCATTAGAGGAGTGCCAATCCCTGGAAGTGGAGGACAGAGCGTAAAGACGATAGCATACATGGATGATGTTAATATTCTATGTTCAGATGAACCATCCCTGAAACGTGCTATCAGACAGACAGAATTTTTTTGTGAGGGCTCTGGCTTCAAATTAAATAAAAATAAATGTGATTGCTTTGCAATAGGGAATTGGGGCAATACGGAGGTGAATGTGCAATATGATAAAATCAAAATCTTGGGTGTCATTTTTGACAATGAAAATAATGGAGAGGAAAGCTGGTCCATCGTCAAAGAGAAAGTGCAAAAGAAAATAAGTTTTTGGAAAATGAGGAAATTAACAATAGAAGGAAAAGTACTGATAATGAAAGCTTTGTTGCTACCTATCATGCTATATTTAAGCTTGGTTTTCCCACCGAGTGAACGCACCTTGAAGTTTTTAAACAAGATTTGCTTTCATTTTTTATGGGGGTCTAAAATGGATAAACTCAGGAGAGATGTAATGATGAAGACAAAGAAATTGGGGGGTAAGGATGTGCCTGATTTAAAAAGGTTTTTATATATTCACTTTTTTTCTATGTGTTTTAATGGCTTGCAAAGAAACTGTTATTGGTCTTATTTTTTAAAATATGCTGCAGGTCACATTTTTAGAAAAAGAAAGTGGATAACCTTACCTTTAACGTCCCCAATCTTATTTATTCCCCCAGCGCACTATGTGGTTTTAGAAAAGATTATTCGTATTTATGGCATTGCTAATTTTAGTCAAGAAATTTGTAGTAATGCACGAAAATTAGTTCCTGAAATCAGGAAGATAGAACAGATTTGCTTAATATCTAATTATTCCACTGAGAAATCTCTAAGAGTTTGGAGGATGGTGAATATGGGATTCTTATCTAATGACTTAAAAGATCTGGCCTGGCAGATAGCACATCAATGTTTGCCTACCAGAGAATTCCAACACAGAAGAGGATTGTGTCGTAGTGCAAAGTGCCCGAGAATGGGGTGTCCTAGTGAGGAAACAGTTTTACACCTTTTTTGGAACTGTTTTTACGCCCAAGAGATATGGCATTTGATAGGACCCTTACTAAAATTCATTTCTGATCTTAATTTTTTAAATCATGAAGTTATTTTATATGGATTTTATAATGTTTTATCTGTGGAGAAGTCTCGGGTTTTGTGGATTAGTATAAATTGTATTAAAATTGCACTATGGAAGACGAGGAATATTCTTCTTTTTAAAAGAGACACTATTACCTCTAAAGATTGTGTTCGCCTAGCTCTTAGTGAGATGTATGTTTTCTATTTATTGGATAAAAAAAGATTAGGTCACAAAGTGGCTAAAAGTTTTTGGAATCTACATCTGTGGAATATGCTTTTAGCAGACTAAGTGTAACCTGGACTGCGTAAGGTCTTTTAGTCTAAGAATATTATATCTAAAAGTAAAAAATCTGTTCTTATCAGTTTAATATCTGATACGTCCCCTATCTGGGGACCATATATTAAATGGATTTTTGAGAACGGGGGCCGATTTCGAAGCTTGCTTCCGTCGCCCTATGCATTGACCCGATATGGCAGTATCTTCGGGTACAGTGCACCACCCCCTTACAGGGTTAAAAAGAAAGATTCCTACTTTCATTGCTACCTGCTTGCTGGCTAGCCAGCTAGCCAGCCCTGTGGGCCTTGCTGCTGCTGCTGCTGCTGCAGCCAAAAAACAAAAGGTGGTGCTTCTGCTGCTTCTGCTTCTGCTTGTGTCTGGCCCCTGTTGGAGCGTCCAGGCACAGGACTTCTGCTGCTGCTGACTAAATGGCCTCCTTAATTGGATCATTTGAGTAGCCAGCACACCTGTGCAGGTAGGGCATGACATGATAGGCAGCTGCCTTGATAGCGGGTGGGTGCTGAATGTTCCTAATTGACAAAATAAGATTAATGCTTATGAAGAAATATAAAATCTCATCCCTTCCCCAATATCGCGCCACACCCCTACCCCTTAATTCCCTGGTTGAACGTGATGGACATATGTCTTTTTTCGACCGTACTAACTATGTAACTATGTAACATAACATGGGGGGGTCTCCTGGCTGTTCACACAGGTGTGTCATTGCTGTACATTGACCATGCATTGCTTCTGTGGTATTGCAAAGGCAAAGACAAATGCTTCCAGCCATCCATTGCACTAATGGATTGGTCATCAGCTGGCTGTCTATGTCCCGCATCAATATAGACCAAAGTACAGAGGGTTAGGCTATGCTATTGTGCACCTACCTGATGCATCAGAAGGTGCGAGGCCCTTGCTAAATTCTGTGCACAGACTTTGAGATCTATGCTTTAGACTGTATCTAAACCTGCTCCAACATGGACTGACATTCTGGCCTACTTTCAGCCGATGCGACTTGTCTGTCGCTGAACAGTCGCTTTTTATGTATTCAGCACCTATGTATAATGTTGTAAAAATGCTCTAGAAGCTAAAGTCGCAGAAATGTCACACATATTTGGCCTGCAACTTTCTGTGCGACAAATTCAGACAGGAAAAATCAGTATAAATCCTTAGAAAATTATCCCCCAGTGTCTCCATCTGCTGGCGGTATTGAATAAGCATTGCTGCACTGATGGGGTATGCATTAGACGAAAAAAAAGAAGAAAAAGAAGAATAATACGCCCAGAAAAGAGGCGAAAAGGAGAAAAACGTAAAAAAACGTGAAAAAAAAGTAAGAGGAAGAGAAGGGAAAAAAAGGTGGAAATGGGTTTAAAAGTGATTTCGGCGGAGAAATATATATATATATATATATATATATATATATATATATATATATACGCGCACACACACACATATATATAAACGTATTCTCCGTTGAGATATTGCAGCCGCTGCTGTGTCCAGGCCCAGGAGCCTTAGCACTGTGCTGTGATGTCACTCAATACCACTGACATCACTAGGTGTAAACAACATCTCTCCTTTGCTGTGTATGTGACTATGGAGCTGTTTGGTGATGTCGTCTATTATGGCCTTCATAGAAGCAACAGGAGATTGTTGCATCCATCTAGAACCCTCAGAACTACAGTGCTATGATGTCACTCACTTCCACAGGCCTTGCAGAGTGTAAACAACAACAACCCAGCTTTGTTGTGTATGTAACCATAGGGATTGTGATGTCACCTAGAACCTTCACAGCAGCGACAGCTTTATGAGGAGCATCAGCACTGCTCTGCCTGAGCAGAACCATCACCGCCATAGGTTGTCAAATAACCCGGATTTAACCCACACAGGTAAGTCCAATGGGGTGCAGGCATGTCCTCTATGCTTACAGCTTCCCGTGGGTGTTGGTTTGATACCGTTTGGGGACAGCCAAGGAGGCATCTGCAGGCAACAAAGGTAGGTGTGTGCTTGTGTGTGTGTTTCCTATGCAGATCCTAAGCCCAGTGTCACATGCAAGTAGGAGGAGTAAGAAGGGTTCCTGGCAAATCCGGGTTATGGATTGCATTTAAAAAGGCCCCGTGGGAGTGCAATGGGCCCCTGTCTTGCTGCTTAGCAATAATGGTATGGGTTTAGGTTCTGCTGTGTGTACTGGTGGTTGACTGCCCCCCAGCCCAGAGTGTGCATGGAAAATTGTCTGGCAGCCTCCCTGACAGCAAGCAGTGATAGTGCCCATGAAGGGGACCTTGTTGGGCCCGCCCCTTTCACGGTTATCGCTTCTCGGCCTTTTGGCTAGATCAAGTGTCTGGTCAGGAGGATCCTGGGAGTTTGTCCTACCTTTTCCAAGGGGGGCTGCTACGAGGAACCGAAAAGGCGATCGACAAGATGGGTGTTCGCATCCGTTACCTTACATCCGGTGAAACGCGGATTCGTTTTTCCTTTCGCTTTGATGTTGATGAAGACAAGCAAGAACTCGTCCAACTTTCTTATTTTGTGAAAGAAACTCTCTACAAGCTTCTTGGGGTGAAGAAAGAGAACATCGTCTGTCTCAGAGATCCTCGGAAGGGCAGCTTCATCCTAACTCTGGACTCTGCTTATGCATGCCAGAATCTTTTTGAGAAGCTGAAAAGCAATCAAGGCCTTGCTGAGCTTGATGGGATCACGGTCACAGTGTTGTATACTGGAGGCGATATTCCTCTAGTTGTGTGTATGCACAATCCCTTTGTGACTGTGTCCCATATTGAGCTCTTTTTGGGGAAATACTGCAGTTCTGTTAAGTATTCCCATAAGGTGATGAATTCAGAAGACCTATGGACGGGGAAACATAAGTTTTTTGTGAAAATGAAGGAGGATGCTACTGGCATTGGAGGGTTGTGTCATCCACCCTCCAACTTTTCTATCGGTCGGGATAAGGGCTATTTGTTTTATCCCGAGATGCCTACTTTTTGTAGGAAATGTAAGAAATTCGGACATACTATGGAAGTTTGCACGGACACTACAGTTCGCTGTGGTCGGTGCAATCAAGAAGGCCATGTTTCTAAGGACTGTGCTAAAATCGTCTGCAACATTTGTGGTGAAGAAGGCCATGCCTTTAAAGATTGCAGTCTCCGTTCCAGTGTAGCTAGATCGTGGGCTGACCGTGTAGCGGGGAGAGTGGGTGTAGTGCAAGCTGAAGTACCACCTGCGAAAGCACCCCAGCGGTCTGAGGCGCCTTCAGAAAAGCCGGCTGTAACTTCTCATGTCGTGGCGGAGCTTATGGACCTTTCTGCTGTGCCTGAGACAGAGGGGAGACCTTCTGTGGAGGGTTCTGGTGGTGGAGGGTCACTAGTGAGCAGTGAAGCCATGGAGGTTGGCGTGAAGGAGATCAAGCGGAAGAAGGAACTTGGAGATGAGCCACAACTTGGCATTAAACGGCCTGTCAAAAAAAGCTCAGACGAATGTGAGGACAGTCAACATGCATGGAGGCCTTCTATAAGATCAGCGTCCGATCCAAAAAATATCAAAGAGTTCGAAAGCCCGGAGTCACCTGTGGGTTTCATATCGGACTCAAACTCCAGTAGCGAATAGCTTCCTTAAAGTGCTCCTCTCTTAATGTGAGAGGTCTAAAGAGCCCTACGAGAAGGGCTGCTTTGTTTAGTTTTTTAGAGACCTTGGACTGTTCTCTGTTCTTTTTACAAGAATGTGGAATTGAACATAGTCCAAATTATGAGGACCTTTGTCGTAGCTGGACTTTGGGACCATCGGTCTGGTCGGGTGACAATCTGAACAGATCTTCAGGTGTTGGGATCTTGTTTAGAGGTTCAGATGTACAAGTTTTGTCCTTCTTAGAAATTATACCTGGTAGAGCGCTATTAGTTAATATTAAGTACAATGGCTCAGAGATTAAGCTTTTTAACATCTATGCTTCTCCTGAAAAAAATGAGAGAGCCGACTTGATTAATGATATTCAGGCTTTTATCCCAGGTTCAACACCTATTTTAATGGCTGGAGATTTTAATTGTTGTATGAGTGGTGATCATCGTGAGAGTGGAAGTGTGCATGTCAGAGTGGATAAAACAGAGAAACAGATTAAGAGTATGACTGAGGATTTTAACTTTACCGATGTCTGGAGGAGAAAATACCCAGACGACCCTGGTTACACATGGGAAAATAATGTCTGCAAATCCAGGATTGATTTTATTTTTTTATCGGAAAGTTTTAATCTAGTTGAGGTTTCTCTTTTATCGAATATTTTCTCTGATCATAAGTTATTACATGCACATGTCACTTTACCTGGCCTAGAGAAAGGCAGAGGCGTTTGGAAGCTCAACACTACTTTATTAGAGGACATGAAAACAAAAAATGATTTTATTGCTGCTTATAACAAATGGAGATTGCGTCAATCGGAATATAAAAATATTTTGGATTGGTGGGAGGATGTTAAAAAGTGGACTAAACTGTTTTTTATCCGTGTGGGCATCCAAAAGGCTAAGGAGAAAAAGTTATGGTTTAAAATGTTAAACACTAAAATCCAAACATATTATAAACTAAAGCAAGCCGGGCTTGAGATGGATGATGTTATTGCTCAGACAAAGAATGAAATAAAAAATGCCATTAGTCAAAAAGGAAAAGAAATGATTTTTAACAGCAAGGTGCAATGTCTGGAGAATGATGAAAAGTGTTCGAGATTCTTTTTTAAGAAGGTGGTGGGAAAGAAAGAAATTATATCTGTAATAGAAGGGAAGATAACTAATGAAGAGATGTTGCGAGAAGCACAAGTATTTTATCAGGAGCTTTTTAATAAAAAAGATATTGATATTTCCTTTACTAATGATGTTTTAGATACCTTGGATTCAAAACTTGACAAAACTGACCAAGAGAGCCTTTGTGATGAAATCTTTTTACCTGAACTTTTAAGCACTTTTAAGAGTTTTTTAAATGGTAAAACACCTGGTTCGGATGGGTTGCCAGTTGAATTTTATCTGTGTTTTTGGTCCATTTTAAAAGATGATATTTTAGGTATTTTTAACTGTGCTTTTAAATCTGAGATTTTACCTGCGTCCTGGAGAGATGGTGTTGTTACTCTGATTTTTAAAAAAGGAGACATCTCTAAATTAGAAAATTGGAGGCCTATTACCCTGCTAAATACAGACTATAAGGTTTTAGCAAAAATTTTAGCAAATAGGCTCAAGCAGGTAATTTCTAAGGTTATACACAGTGACCAAGTATGCGGAGTACCTGGAAGGAAAATAAGTGATCATCTAAACCTTGTAAAAGATGTTTTATGGTATCAGAAACAATGTGATCAGAAATTGGCAATTTTATCCTTGGATTTTCAAAAGGCTTATGACCGTGTTTCTCATGATTTTTTATGGTTGGTTTTAAAGAAAATGAATTTTCCTGATTTTATTGTTGGAAAAATTGCACTTTTATATAAAAACTGTTTTAGTCGTATTTTAATTAACGGTTTTTTATCCCAAGAGGTATGTTTACAGTCTGGGGTGAAACAGGGGTGCCCCCTATCACCCATTCTTTTCATATGTGCAATAGAACCTCTGTTGAATGTTTTGAGAAAAGATAAGCTCATTAGAGGAGTGCCAATCCCTGGAAGTGGAGGACAGAGCGTAAAGACGATAGCATACATGGATGATGTTAATATTCTATGTCCAGATGAACCATCCCTGAAACGTGCTATCAGACAGACAGAATTTTTTTGTGAGGGCTCTGGCTTCAAATTAAATAAAAATAAATGTGATTGCTTTGCAATAGGGAATTGGGGCAATACGGAGGTGAATGTGCAATATGATAAAATCAAAATCTTGGGTGTCATCTTTGACAATGAAAATAATGGAGAGGAAAGCTGGTCCATCGTCAAAGAGAAAGTGCAAAAGAAAATAAGTTTTTGGAAAATGAGGAAATTAACAATAGAAGGAAAAGTACTGATAATGAAAGCTTTGTTGCTACCTATCATGCTATATTTAAGCTTGGTTTTCCCACCGAGTGAACGCACCTTAAAGTTTTTAAACAAGATTTGCTTTCATTTTTTATGGGGGTCTAAAATGGATAAACTCAGGAGAGATGTAATGATGAAGACAAAGAAATTGGGGGGTAAGGATGTGCCTGATTTAAAAAGGTTTTTATATATTCACTTTTTTTCTATGTGTTTTAATGGCTTGCAAAGAAACTGTTATTGGTCTTATTTTTTAAAATATGCTGCAGGTCACATTTTTAGAAAAAGAAAGTGGATAACCTTACCTTTAACGTCCCCAATCTTATTTATTCCCCCAGCGCACTATGTGGTTTTAGAAAAGATTATTCGTATTTATGGCATTGCTAATTTTAGTCAAGAAATTTGTAGTAATGCACGAAAATTAGTTCCTGAAATCAGGAAGATAGAACAGATTTGCTTAATATCTAATTATTCCACTGAGAAATCTCTAAGAGTTTGGAGGATGGTGAATATGGGATTCTTATCTAATGACTTAAAAGATCTGGCCTGGCAGATAGCACATCAATGTTTGCCTACCAGAGAATTCCAACACAGAAGAGGATTGTGTCGTAGTGCAAAGTGCCCGAGAATGGGGTGTCCTAGTGAGGAAACAGTTTTACACCTTTTTTGGAACTGTTTTTACGCCCAAGAGATATGGCATTTGATAGGACCCTTACTAAAATTCATTTCTGATCTTAATTTTTTAAATCATGAAGTTATTTTATATGGATTTTATAATGTTTTATCTGTGGAAAAGTCTCGGGTTTTGTGGATTAGTATAAATTGTATTAAAATTGCACTATGGAAGACGAGGAATATTCTTCTTTTTAAAAGAGACACTATTACCTCTAAAGATTGTGTTCGCCTAGCTCTTAGTGAGATGTATGTTTTCTATTTATTGGATAAAAAAAGATTAGGTCACAAAGTGGCTAAAAGTCTTTGGAATCTACATCTGTGGAATATGCTTTTAGCAGACTAAGTATAATCTGGACTGCGTAAGGTCTTTTAGTCTAAGAATATTATATCTAAAAGTAAAAAATCTGTTCTTATCAGTTTAATATCTGATACGTCCCCTATCTGGGGACCATATATTAAATGGATTTTTGAGAACGGGGGCCGATTTTGAAGCTTGCTTCCGTCGCCCTATGCATTGACCCGATATGGCAGTATCTTCGGGTACAGTGCACCACCCCCTTACAGGGTTAAAAAGAAAGATTCCTACTTTCATTGCTACCTGCTTGCTGGCTAGCCAGCTAGCCAGCCCTGTGGGCCTTGCTGCTGCTGCTGCTGCTGCAGCCAAAAAACAAAAGGTGGTGCTGCTGCTGCTTCTGCTGCTTCTGCTTGTGTCTGGCCGCTGTTGGAGCGTCCAGGCACAGGACTTCTGCTGCTGCTGACTAAATGGCCTCCTTAATTGGATCATTTGAGTAGCCAGCACACCTGTGCAGGTAGGGCATGACATGATAGGCAGCTGCCTTGATAGCGGGTGGGTGCTGAATGTTCCTAATTGACAAAATAAGATTAATGCTTATGAAGAAATATAAAATCTCATCCCTTCCCCAATATCGCGCCACACCCCTACCCCTTAATTCCCTGGTTGAACTTGATGGACATATGTCTTTTTTCGACCGTACTAACTATGTAACTATGTAACATAACATGGGGGGGTCTCCTGGCTGTTCACACAGGTGTGTCATTGCTGTACATTGACCATGCATTGCTTCTGTGGTATTGCAAAGGCAAAGACAAATGCTTCCAGCCATCCATTGCACTAATGGATTGGTCATCAGCTGGCTGTCTATGTCCCGCATCAATATAGACCAAAGTACAGAGGGTTAGGCTATGCTATAGTGCACCTACCTGATGCATCAGAAGGTGCGAGGCCCTTGCTAAATTCTGTGCACAGACTTTGAGATCTATGCTTTAGACTGTATCTAAACCTGCTCCAACATGGACTGACATTCTGGCCTACTTTCAGCCGATGCGACTTGTCTGTCGCTGAACAGTCGCTTTTTATGTATTCAGCACCTATGTATAATGTTGTAAAAATGCTCTAGAAGCTAAAGTCGCAGAAATGTCACACATATTTGGCCTGCAACTTTCTGTGCGACAAATTCAGACAGGAAAAATCAGTATAAATCCTTAGAAAATTATCCCCCAGTGTCTCCATCTGCTGGCGGTATTGAATAAGCATTGCTGCACTGATGGGGTATGCATTAGACGAAAAAAAAGAAGAAAAAGAAGAATAATACGCCCAGAAAAGAGGCGAAAAGGAGAAAAACGTAAAAAAACGTGAAAAAAAAGTAAGAGGAAGAGAAGGGAAAAAAAGGTGGAAATGGGTTTAAAAGTGATTTCGGCGGAGAAATATATATATATATATATATATATATATATATATATATATATATACGCGCACACACACACATATATATAAACGTATTCTCCGTTGAGATATTGCAGCCGCTGCTGTGTCCAGGCCCAGGAGCCTTAGCACTGTGCTGTGATGTCACTCAATACCACTGACATCACTAGGTGTAAACAACATCTCTCCTTTGCTGTGTATGTGACTATGGAGCTGTTTGGTGATGTCGTCTATTATGGCCTTCATAGAAGCAACAGGAGATTGTTGCATCCATCTAGAACCCTCAGAACTACAGTGCTATGATGTCACTCACTTCCACAGGCCTTGCAGAGTGTAAACAACAACAACCCAGCTTTGTTGTGTATGTAACCATAGGGATTGTGATGTCACCTAGAACCTTCACAGCAGCGACAGCTTTATGAGGAGCATCAGCACTGCTCTGCCTGAGCAGAACCATCACCGCCATAGGTTGTCAAATAACCCGGATTTAACCCACACAGGTAAGTCCAATGGGGTGCAGGCATGTCCTCTATGCTTACAGCTTCCCGTGGGTGTTGGTTTGATACCGTTTGGGGACAGCCAAGGAGGCATCTGCAGGCAACAAAGGTAGGTGTGTGCTTGTGTGTGTGTTTCCTATGCAGATCCTAAGCCCAGTGTCACATGCAAGTAGGAGGAGTAAGAAGGGTTCCTGGCAAATCCGGGTTATGGATTGCATTTAAAAAGGCCCCGTGGGAGTGCAATGGGCCCCTGTCTTGCTGCTTAGCAATAATGGTATGGGTTTAGGTTCTGCTGTGTGTACTGGTGGTTGACTGCCCCCCAGCCCAGAGTGTGCATGGAAAATTGTCTGGCAGCCTCCCTGACAGCAAGCAGTGATAGTGCCCATGAAGGGGACCTTGTTGGGCCCGCCCCTTTCACGGTTATCGCTTCTCGGCCTTTTGGCTAAGATCAAGTGTAGTATCTGTTCTTATCAGTTTAATATCTGATACGTCCCCTATCTGGGGACCATATATTAAATGGATTTTTGAGAACGGGGGCCGATTTCGAAGCTTGCTTCCGTCGCCCTATGCATTGACCCGATATGGCAGTATCTTCGGGTACAGTGCACCACCCCCTTACAGGGTTAAAAAGAAAGATTCCTACTTTCATTGCTACCTGCTTGCTGGCTAGCCAGCTAGCCAGCCCTGTGGGCCTTGCTGCTGCTGCTGCTGCTGCAGCCAAAAAACAAAAGGTGGTGCTGCTGCTGCTTCTGCTGCTTCTGCTTGTGTCTGGCCGCTGTTGGAGCGTCCAGGCACAGGACTTCTGCTGCTGCTGACTAAATGGCCTCCTTAATTGGATCATTTGAGTAGCCAGCACACCTGTGCAGGTAGGGCATGACATGATAGGCAGCTGCCTTGATAGCGGGTGGGTGCTGAATGTTCCTAATTGACAAAATAAGATTAATGCTTATGAAGAAATATAAAATCTCATCCCTTCCCCAATATCGCGCCACACCCCTACCCCTTAATTCCCTGGTTGAACTTGATGGACATATGTCTTTTTTCGACCGTACTAACTATGTAACTATGTAACATAACATGGGGGGGTCTCCTGGCTGTTCACACAGGTGTGTCATTGCTGTACATTGACCATGCATTGCTTCTGTGGTATTGCAAAGGCAAAGACAAATGCTTCCAGCCATCCATTGCACTAATGGATTGGTCATCAGCTGGCTGTCTATGTCCCGCATCAATATAGACCAAAGTACAGAGGGTTAGGCTATGCTATAGTGCACCTACCTGATGCATCAGAAGGTGCGAGGCCCTTGCTAAATTCTGTGCACAGACTTTGA
Organism: Hyla sarda; assembly: GCF_029499605.1. Lineage (NCBI taxonomy): Eukaryota > Metazoa > Chordata > Amphibia > Anura > Hylidae > Hyla > Hyla sarda. The sequence goes on along the minus strand of NW_026608991.1, from coordinate 329,361 downwards.
GATCTATGCTTTAGACTGTATCTAAACCTGCTCCAACATGGACTGACATTCTGGCCTACTTTCAGCCGATGCGACTTGTCTGTCGCTGAACAGTCGCTTTTTATGTATTCAGCACCTATGTATAATGTTGTAAAAATGCTCTAGAAGCTAAAGTCGCAGAAATGTCACACATATTTGGCCTGCAACTTTCTGTGCGACAAATTCAGACAGGAAAAATCAGTATAAATCCTTAGAAAATTATCCCCCAGTGTCTCCATCTGCTGGCGGTATTGAATAAGCATTGCTGCACTGATGGGGTATGCATTAGACGAAAAAAAAGAAGAAAAAGAAGAATAATACGCCCAGAAAAGAGGCGAAAAGGAGAAAAACGTAAAAAAACGTGAAAAAAAAGTAAGAGGAAGAGAAGGGAAAAAAAGGTGGAAATGGGTTTAAAAGTGATTTCGGCGGAGAAATATATATATATATATATATATATATATATATATATATATATATACGCGCACACACACACATATATATAAACGTATTCTCCGTTGAGATATTGCAGCCGCTGCTGTGTCCAGGCCCAGGAGCCTTAGCACTGTGCTGTGATGTCACTCAATACCACTGACATCACTAGGTGTAAACAACATCTCTCCTTTGCTGTGTATGTGACTATGGAGCTGTTTGGTGATGTCGTCTATTATGGCCTTCATAGAAGCAACAGGAGATTGTTGCATCCATCTAGAACCCTCAGAACTACAGTGCTATGATGTCACTCACTTCCACAGGCCTTGCAGAGTGTAAACAACAACAACCCAGCTTTGTTGTGTATGTAACCATAGGGATTGTGATGTCACCTAGAACCTTCACAGCAGCGACAGCTTTATGAGGAGCATCAGCACTGCTCTGCCTGAGCAGAACCATCACCGCCATAGGTTGTCAAATAACCCGGATTTAACCCACACAGGTAAGTCCAATGGGGTGCAGGCATGTCCTCTATGCTTACAGCTTCCCGTGGGTGTTGGTTTGATACCGTTTGGGGACAGCCAAGGAGGCATCTGCAGGCAACAAAGGTAGGTGTGTGCTTGTGTGTGTGTTTCCTATGCAGATCCTAAGCCCAGTGTCACATGCAAGTAGGAGGAGTAAGAAGGGTTCCTGGCAAATCCGGGTTATGGATTGCATTTAAAAAGGCCCCGTGGGAGTGCAATGGGCCCCTGTCTTGCTGCTTAGCAATAATGGTATGGGTTTAGGTTCTGCTGTGTGTACTGGTGGTTGACTGCCCCCCAGCCCAGAGTGTGCATGGAAAATTGTCTGGCAGCCTCCCTGACAGCAAGCAGTGATAGTGCCCATGAAGGGGACCTTGTTGGGCCCGCCCCTTTCACGGTTATCGCTTCTCGGCCTTTTGGCTAAGATCAAGTGTAGTATCTGTTCTTATCAGTTTAATATCTGATACGTCCCCTATCTGGGGACCATATATTAAATGGATTTTTGAGAACGGGGGCCGATTTCGAAGCTTGCTTCCGTCGCCCTATGCATTGACCCGATATGGCAGTATCTTCGGGTACAGTGCACCACCCCCTTACAGGGTTAAAAAGAAAGATTCCTACTTTCATTGCTACCTGCTTGCTGGCTAGCCAGCTAGCCAGCCCTGTGGGCCTTGCTGCTGCTGCTGCAGCCAAAAAACAAAAGGTGGTGCTGCTGCTGCTTCTGCTGCTTCTGCTTGTGTCTGGCCGCTGTTGGAGTGTCCAGGCACAGGACTTCTGCTGCTGCTGACTAAATGGCCTCCTTAATTGGATCATTTGAGTAGCCAGCACACCTGTGCAGGTAGGGCATGACATGATAGGCAGCTGCCTTGATAGCGGGTGGGTGCTGAATGTTCCTAATTGACAAAATAAGATTAATGCTTATGAAGAAATATAAAATCTCATCCCTTCCCCAATATCGCGCCACACCCCTACCCCTTAATTCCCTGGTTGAACTTGATGGACATATGTCTTTTTTCGACCGTACTAACTATGTAACTATGTAACATAACATGGGGGGGGTCTCCTGGCTGTTCACACAGGTGTGTCATTGCTGTACATTGACCATGCATTGCTTCTGTGGTATTGCAAAGGCAAAGACAAATGCTTCCAGCCATCCATTGCACTAATGGATTGGTCATCAGCTGGCTGTCTATGTCCCGCATCAATATAGACCAAAGTACAGAGGGTTAGGCTATGCTATAGTGCACCTACCTGATGCATCAGAAGGTGCGAGGCCCTTGCTAAATTCTGTGCACAGACTTTGAGATCTATGCTTTAGACTGTATCTAAACCTGCTCCAACATGGACTGACATTCTGGCCTACTTTCAGCCGATGCGACTTGTCTGTCGCTGAACAGTCGCTTTTTATGTATTCAGCACCTATGTATAATGTTGTAAAAATGCTCTAGAAGCTAAAGTCGCAGAAATGTCACACATATTTGGCCTGCAACTTTCTGTGCGACAAATTCAGACAGGAAAAATCAGTATAAATCCTTAGAAAATTATCCCCCAGTGTCTCCATCTGCTGGCGGTATTGAATAAGCATTGCTGCACTGATGGGGTATGCATTAGACGAAAAAAAAGAAGAAAAAGAAGAATAATACGCCCAGAAAAGAGGCGAAAAGGAGAAAAACGTAAAAAAACGTGAAAAAAAAGTAAGAGGAAGAGAAGGGAAAAAAAGGTGGAAATGGGTTTAAAAGTGATTTCGGCGGAGAAATATATATATATATATATATATATATATATATATATATATATATATATATATATACGCGCACACACACACATATATATAAACGTATTCTCCGTTGAGATATTGCAGCCGCTGCTGTGTCCAGGCCCAGGAGCCTTAGCACTGTGCTGTGATGTCACTCAATACCACTGACATCACTAGGTGTAAACAACATCTCTCCTTTGCTGTGTATGTGACTATGGAGCTGTTTGGTGATGTCGTCTATTATGGCCTTCATAGAAGCAACAGGAGATTGTTGCATCCATCTAGAACCCTCAGAACTACAGTGCTATGATGTCACTCACTTCCACAGGCCTTGCAGAGTGTAAACAACAACAACCCAGCTTTGTTGTGTATGTAACCATAGGGATTGTGATGTCACCTAGAACCTTCACAGCAGCGACAGCTTTATGAGGAGCATCAGCACTGCTCTGCCTGAGCAGAACCATCACCGCCATAGGTTGTCAAATAACCCGGATTTAACCCACACAGGTAAGTCCAATGGGGTGCAGGCATGTCCTCTATGCTTACAGCTTCCCGTGGGTGTTGGTTTGATACCGTTTGGGGACAGCCAAGGAGGCATCTGCAGGCAACAAAGGTAGGTGTGTGCTTGTGTGTGTGTTTCCTATGCAGATCCTAAGCCCAGTGTCACATGCAAGTAGGAGGAGTAAGAAGGGTTCCTGGCAAATCCGGGTTATGGATTGCATTTAAAAAGGCCCCGTGGGAGTGCAATGGGCCCCTGTCTTGCTGCTTAGCAATAATGGTATGGGTTTAGGTTCTGCTGTGTGTACTGGTGGTTGACTGCCCCCCAGCCCAGAGTGTGCATGGAAAATTGTCTGGCAGCCTCCCTGACAGCAAGCAGTGATAGTGCCCATGAAGGGGACCTTGTTGGGCCCGCCCCTTTCACGGTTATCGCTTCTCGGCCTTTTGGCTAAGATCAAGTGTAGTATCTGTTCTTATCAGTTTAATATCTGATACGTCCCCTATCTGGGGACCATATATTAAATGGATTTTTGAGAACGGGGGCCGATTTCGAAGCTTGCTTCCGTCGCCCTATGCATTGACCCGATATGGCAGTATCTTCGGGTACAGTGCACCACCCCCTTACAGGGTTAAAAAGAAAGATTACTACTTTCATTGCTACCTGCTTGCTGGCTAGCCAGCTAGCCAGCCCTGTGGGCCTTGCTGCTGCTGCTGCTGCTGCTGCTGCTGCAGCCAAAAAACAAAAGGTGGTGCTGCTGCTGCTTCTGCTGCTTCTGCTTGTGTCTGGCCGCTGTTGGAGCGTCCAGGCACAGGACTTCTGCTGCTGCTGACTAAATGGCCTCCTTAATTGGATCATTTGAGTAGCCAGCACACCTGTGCAGGTAGGGCATGACATGATAGGCAGCTGCCTTGATAGCGGGTGGGTGCTGAATGTTCCTAATTGACAAAATAAGATTAATGCTTATGAAGAAATATAAAATCTCATCCCTTCCCCAATATCGCGCCACACCCCTACCCCTTAATTCCCTGGTTGAACTTGATGGACATATGTCTTTTTTCGACCGTACTAACTATGTAACTATGTAACATAACATGGGGGGGTCTCCTGGCTGTTCACACAGGTGTGTCATTGCTGTACATTGACCATGCATTGCTTCTGTGGTATTGCAAAGGCAAAGACAAATGCTTCCAGCCATCCATTGCACTAATGGATTGGTCATCAGCTGGCTGTCTATGTCCCGCATCAATATAGACCAAAGTACAGAGGGTTAGGCTATGCTATAGTGCACCTACCTGATGCATCAGAAGGTGCGAGGCCCTTGCTAAATTCTGTGCACAGACTTTGAGATCTATGCTTTAGACTGTATCTAAACCTGCTCCAACATGGACTGACATTCTGGCCTACTTTCAGCCGATGCGACTTGTCTGTCGCTGAACAGTCGCTTTTTATGTATTCAGCACCTATGTATAATGTTGTAAAAATGCTCTAGAAGCTAAAGTCGCAGAAATGTCACACATATTTGGCCTGCAACTTTCTGTGCGACAAATTCAGACAGGAAAAATCAGTATAAATCCTTAGAAAATTATCCCCCAGTGTCTCCATCTGCTGGCGGTATTGAATAAGCATTGCTGCACTGATGGGGTATGCATTAGACGAAAAAAAAGAAGAAAAAGAAGAATAATACGCCCAGAAAAGAGGCGAAAAGGAGAAAAACGTAAAAAAACGTGAAAAAAAAGTAAGAGGAAGAGAAGGGAAAAAAAGGTGGAAATGGGTTTAAAAGTGATTTCGGCGGAGAAATATATATATATATATATATATATATATATATATATATACGCGCACACACACACATATATATAAACGTATTCTCCATTGAGATATTGCAGCCGCTGCTGTGTCCAGGCCCAGGAGCCTTAGCACTGTGCTGTGATGTCACTCAATACCACTGACATCACTAGGTGTAAACAACATCTCTCCTTTGCTGTGTATGTGACTATGGAGCTGTTTGGTGATGTCGTCTATTATGGCCTTCATAGAAGCAACAGGAGATTGTTGCATCCATCTAGAACCCTCAGAACTACAGTGCTATGATGTCACTCACTTCCACAGGCCTTGCAGAGTGTAAACAACAACAACCCAGCTTTGTTGTGTATGTAACCATAGGGATTGTGATGTCACCTAGAACCTTCACAGCAGCGACAGCTTTATGAGGAGCATCAGCACTGCTCTGCCTGAGCAGAACCATCACCGCCATAGGTTGTCAAATAACCCGGATTTAACCCACACAGGTAAGTCCAATGGGGTGCAGGCATGTCCTCTATGCTTACAGCTTCCCCTGGGTGTTGGTTTGATACCGTTTGGGGACAGCCAAGGAGGCATCTGCAGGCAACAAAGGTAGGTGTGTGCTTGTGTGTGTGTTTCCTATGCAGATCCTAAGCCCAGTGTCACATGCAAGTAGGAGGAGTAAGAAGGGTTCCTGGCAAATCCGGGTTATGGATTGCATTTAAAAAGGCCCCGTGGGAGTGCAATGGGCCCCTGTCTTGCTGCTTAGCAATAATGGTATGGGTTTAGGTTCTGCTGTGTGTACTGGTGGTTGACTGCCCCCCAGCCCAGAGTGTGCATGGAAAATTGTCTGGCAGCCTCCCTGACAGCAAGCAGTGATAGTGCCCATGAAGGGGACCTTGTTGGGCCCGCCCCTTTCACGGTTATCGCTTCTCGGCCTTTTGGCTAAGATCAAGTGTAGTATCTGTTCTTATCAGTTTAATATCTGATACGTCCCCTATCTGGGGACCATATATTAAATGGATTTTTGAGAACGGGGGCCGATTTCGAAGCTTGCTTCCGTCGCCCTATGCATTGACCCGATATGGCAGTATCTTCGGGTACAGTGCACCACCCCCTTACAGGGTTAAAAAGAAAGATTCCTACTTTCATTGCTACCTGCTTGCTGGCTAGCCAGCTAGCCAGCCCTGTGGGCCTTGCTGCTGCTGCTGCTGCTGCAGCCAAAAAACAAAAGGTGGTGCTGCTGCTGCTTCTGCTGCTTCTGCTTGTGTCTGGCCGCTGTTGGAGCGTCCAGGCACAGGACTTCTGCTGCTGCTGACTAAATGGCCTCCTTAATTGGATCATTTGAGTAGCCAGCACACCCGTGCAGGTAGGGCATGACATGATAGGCAGCTGCCTTGATAGCGGGTGGGTGCTGAATGTTCCTAATTGACAAAATAAGATTAATGCTTATGAAGAAATATAAAATCTCATCCCTTCCCCAATATCGCGCCACACCCCTACCCCTTAATTCCCTGGTTGAACTTGATGGACATATGTCTTTTTTCGACCGTACTAACTATGTAACTATGTAACATAACATGGGGGGGTCTCCTGGCTGTTCACACAGGTGTGTCATTGCTGTACATTGACCATGCATTGCTTCTGTGGTATTGCAAAGGCAAAGACAAATGCTTCCAGCCATCCATTGCACTAATGGATTGGTCATCAGCTGGCTGTCTATGTCCCGCATCAATATAGACCAAAGTACAGAGGGTTAGGCTATGCTATAGTGCACCTACCTGATGCATCAGAAGGTGCGAGGCCCTTGCTAAATTCTGTGCACAGACTTTGAGATCTATGCTTTAGACTGTATCTAAACCTGCTCCAACATGGACTGACATTCTGGCCTACTTTCAGCCGATGCGACTTGTCTGTCGCTGAACAGTCGCTTTTTATGTATTCAGCACCTATGTATAATGTTGTAAAAATGCTCTAGAAGCTAAAGTCGCAGAAATGTCACACATATTTGGCCTGCAACTTTCTGTGCGACAAATTCAGACAGGAAAAATCAGTATAAATCCTTAGAAAATTATCCCCCAGTGTCTCCATCTGCTGGCGGTATTGAATAAGCATTGCTGCACTGATGGGGTATGCATTAGACGAAAAAAAAGAAGAAAAAGAAGAATAATACGCCCAGAAAAGAGGCGAAAAGGAGAAAAACGTAAAAAAACGTGAAAAAAAAGTAAGAGGAAGAGAAGGGAAAAAAAGGTGGAAATGGGTTTAAAAGTGATTTCGGCGGAGAAATATATATATATATATATATATATATATATATATATATATATATACGCGCACACACACACATATATATAAACGTATTCTCCGTTGAGATATTGCAGCCGCTGCTGTGTCCAGGCCCAGGAGCCTTAGCACTGTGCTGTGATGTCACTCAATACCACTGACATCACTAGGTGTAAACAACATCTCTCCTTTGCTGTGTATGTGACTATGGAGCTGTTTGGTGATGTCGTCTATTATGGCCTTCATAGAAGCAACAGGAGATTGTTGCATCCATCTAGAACCCTCAGAACTACAGTGCTATGATGTCACTCACTTCCACAGGCCTTGCAGAGTGTAAACAACAACAACCCAGCTTTGTTGTGTATGTAACCATAGGGATTGTGATGTCACCTAGAACCTTCACAGCAGCGACAGCTTTATGAGGAGCATCAGCACTGCTCTGCCTGAGCAGAACCATCACCGCCATAGGTTGTCAAATAACCCGGATTTAACCCACACAGGTAAGTCCAATGGGGTGCAGGCATGTCCTCTATGCTTACAGCTTCCCGTGGGTGTTGGTTTGATACCGTTTGGGGACAGCCAAGGAGGCATCTGCAGGCAACAAAGGTAGGTGTGTGCTTGTGTGTGTGTTTCCTATGCAGATCCTAAGCCCAGTGTCACATGCAAGTAGGAGGAGTAAGAAGGGTTCCTGGCAAATCCGGGTTAGGGATTGCATTTAAAAAGGCCCCGTGGGAGTGCAATGGGCCCCTGTCTTGCTGCTTAGCAATAATGGTATGGGTTTAGGTTCTGCTGTGTGTACTGGTGGTTGACTGCCCCCCAGCCCAGAGTGTGCATGGAAAATTGTCTGGCAGCCTCCCTGACAGCAAGCAGTGATAGTGCCCATGAAGGGGACCTTGTTGGGCCCGCCCCTTTCACGGTTATCGCTTCTCGGCCTTTTGGCTAAGATCAAGTGTAGTATCTGTTCTTATCAGTTTAATATCTGATACGTCCCCTATCTGGGGACCATATATTAAATGGATTTTTGAGAACGGGGGCCGATTTCGAAGCTTGCTTCCGTCGCCCTATGCATTGACCCGATATGGCAGTATCTTCGGGTACAGTGCACCACCCCCTTACAGGGTTAAAAAGAAAGATTCCTACTTTCATTGCTACCTGCTTGCTGGCTAGCCAGCTAGCCAGCCCTGTGGGCCTTGCTGCTGCTGCTGCTGCTGCAGCCAAAAAACAAAAGGTGGTGCTGCTGCTGCTTCTGCTGCTTCTGCTTGTGTCTGGCCGCTGTTGGAGCGTCCAGGCACAGGACTTCTGCTGCTGCTGACTAAATGGCCTCCTTAATTGGATCATTTGAGTAGCCAGCACACCTGTGCAGGTAGGGCATGACATGATAGGCAGCTGCCTTGATAGCGGGTGGGTGCTGAATGTTCCTAATTGACAAAATAAGATTAATGCTTATGAAGAAATATAAAATCTCATCCCTTCCCCAATATCGCGCCACACCCCTACCCCTTAATTCCCTGGTTGAACTTGATGGACATATGTCTTTTTTCGACCGTACTAACTATGTAACTATGTAACATAACATGGGGGGGTCTCCTGGCTGTTCACACAGGTGTGTCATTGCTGTACATTGACCATGCATTGCTTCTGTGGTATTGCAAAGGCAAAGACAAATGCTTCCAGCCATCCATTGCACTAATGGATTGGTCATCAGCTGGCTGTCTATGTCCCGCATCAATATAGACCAAAGTACAGAGGGTTAGGCTATGCTATAGTGCACCTACCTGATGCATCAGAAGGTGCGAGGCCCTTGCTAAATTCTGTGCACAGACTTTGAGATCTATGCTTTAGACTGTATCTAAACCTGCTCCAACATGGACTGACATTCTGGCCTACTTTCAGCCGATGTGACTTGTCTGTCGCTGAACAGTCGCTTTTTATGTATTCAGCACCTATGTATAATGTTGTAAAAATGCTCTAGAAGCTAAAGTCGCAGAAATGTCACACATATTTGGCCTGCAACTTTCTGTGCGACAAATTCAGACAGGAAAAATCAGTATAAATCCTTAGAAAATTATCCCCCAGTGTCTCCATCTGCTGGCGGTATTGAATAAGCATTGCTGCACTGATGGGGTATGCATTAGACGAAAAAAAAGAAGAAAAAGAAGAATAATACGCCCAGAAAAGAGGCGAAAAGGAGAAAAACGTAAAAAAACGTGAAAAAAAAGTAAGAGGAAGAGAAGGGAAAAAAAGGTGGAAATGGGTTTAAAAGTGATTTCGGCGGAGAAATATATATATATATATATATATATATATATATATATATATACGCGCACACACACACATATATATAAACGTATTCTCCGTTGAGATATTGCAGCCGCTGCTGTGTCCAGGCCCAGGAGCCTTAGCACTGTGCTGTGATGTCACTCAATACCACTGACATCACTAGGTGTAAACAACATCTCTCCTTTGCTGTGTATGTGACTATGGAGCTGTTTGGTGATGTCGTCTATTATGGCCTTCATAGAAGCAACAGGAGATTGTTGCATCCATCTAGAACCCTCAGAACTACAGTGCTATGATGTCACTCACTTCCACAGGCCTTGCAGAGTGTAAACAACAACAACCCAGCTTTGTTGTGTATGTAACCATAGGGATTGTGATGTCACCTAGAACCTTCACAGCAGCGACAGCTTTATGAGGAGCATCAGCACTGCTCTGCCTGAGCAGAACCATCACCGCCATAGGTTGTCAAATAACCCGGATTTAACCCACACAGGTAAGTCCAATGGGGTGCAGGCATGTCCTCTATGCTTACAGCTTCCCGTGGGTGTTGGTTTGATACCGTTTGGGGACAGCCAAGGAGGCATCTGCAGGCAACAAAGGTAGGTGTGTGCTTGTGTGTGTGTTTCCTATGCAGATCCTAAGCCCAGTGTCACATGCAAGTAGGAGGAGTAAGAAGGGTTCCTGGCAAATCCGGGTTATGGATTGCATTTAAAAAGGCCCCGTGGGAGTGCAATGGGCCCCTGTCTTGCTGCTTAGCAATAATGGTATGGGTTTAGGTTCTGCTGTGTGTACTGGTGGTTGACTGCCCCCCAGCCCAGAGTGTGCATGGAAAATTGTCTGGCAGCCTCCCTGACAGCAAGCAGTGATAGTGCCCATGAAGGGGACCTTGTTGGGCCCGCCCCTTTCACGGTTATCGCTTCTCGGCCTTTTGGCTAAGATCAAGTGTAGTATCTGCATTTGGTCTGGTCGGAAGGTGTCTGTGGTACCCCGCTTCTCGGCCTTGGGGGATTGTCTCTCCTTACGGAGGGACTTCACCCCCTTGCTGCTATTGGGGAGCGGGCTTAGTCCACAGACAACGGGTTGCGATCCCCCTGTCTCTGGGACCTTGTGTCTCAGAAGGCATTTTCGGCACGTTGAGCGTTACCTGTAGCTTCGGAAGCACCTAGGGTACCCCCGACCTCTGCCTTGGGTAAGGGTTCCGCTTTTATAGCGGGATTCCAAGCCCCTGCTGCTATTGGGGAAGGGGCTTAGTCCCTGGGTGTGGAAGATGCCGTTCTCCTGGGCTTTCCCCTCTGGGGAAATGTCGATGCGAAATACCATCCGCATAGAGGTGTCGGAGAGCCATCGTCAGTTGAAGAACCTCCGCTTCATTGCGGAGGTGATTCTTCTTGACTACTTCCGCCTCAATAGGGAGGACATCCTGTGTCTAAATGACCAGGAAAGCCGTGGCCTGTATACCGTCACCTTCACGGCCACGGCGTGTTGCGATAACATCTATGCAACCTTGTCTGGTGCGGACCAGAGGGACGATCGACTCGACGGTCTTTCGTTCCAGTTCCTCTATGGTGAGGAACATATACCGTTGGTGGTGGCTATGCACAGCCCTCATGTGACCACGGAGGATATAGCCACTTTTCTTCGGCGATACTGCGAAGAGGTGCGATTCGCAAACAAAATATTGAACTCCGTGCGGTTCTGGAACGGCAAGAGGAAGTTCTGGGTCAAGCTCCGTAAGGATCCCGGTGGTATTGGGGGTCTTTGCCATCCGCCCCCAAATTTTGCCATCGGGAGAGTTCGGGGCTTCCTGTTCTATCCTCAAATGCCTATGTATTGCCGAAATTGCTTGAGGTTTGGCCACACCCAGGAGACCTGCGGCGCGGAGCGTGTGATTCGCTGCAATAGGTGTGGCCAAGAAGGTCACATAGCCTCAAGATGTAGCCATACGATAAGGTGTAACCTCTGCGGAGAGGAAAATCATGATTTTAATTCCTGTCCCCATAAAGCAAAAACTACGATGGGTGGGTCAAGGCTGGGCCCACCCAAAGAGGGGACAGGACAAAAGACGTCCTTTTTTAAGATGCCCAAACCCCAGAAGGCAGGTACTGATGGGTCCAGGCCCAAGACCTCTGGTGCTCCATCGGGGGGCCCACCGGTGGTAGTGCTAGGGGGAGGCCATGGGGATTCCACGAAGCCCGGGCGGGTGATCGAGTTTACTGCCCGGGAAATTGAAAGACGTCGATCGACTTCCTACCTGGCTCAAGAGCCCGCCGAAACTTCTGAAGGGGGCTCACCTGTGGCGGGTGGCAGCCGACGGGCCTCGGTGGGGGCAAAGGTGGACCCAAAATTACAGCATAAGCCAGGTACTGGCTTGGCCCAGGGTCGCCCTGCTCCGGACGAAGAGGCCCAGGTGAAAGCCCGCCGGAAGGGGAGCCAGGTGGCCAGGTCTGAGCCCGGTCCTGTTACTCCGCCTATACAGGACAGGGCCAAGAAGACAAGTGGCGCCAAACCAGGGTTTGCTGCCCCGCCAGCAGTGGACCCGGTGGGTAAAACTGGCCATCGTCGATCGATGGGGAAGTTGGAGCAACAGTCCTCAGCAACGCTTGCTGGGGAACAAGCGATGAAAACTTCCCAAGGTAGCGGCAAAGGTTCCGGAAAAGAGGCCTCACAGGCCCCTGTGCAGCAGTTCCAGTCGTCAAAAGATGAAAGAAGACGCAGATCCATCAGCCGGGGGCCAGAGATTACATCGAGTGAGAGCAACACAGAGGATATGGACAGCAGTATGACATTTAAAAGACAAAGAGAAGAAGAAGAGGAAGACATTCAAAGGAAAGCGGCGTGCCGTAGTTCGGACGAGAGCGAGCTCAGGGTCGGGGCATCATCGATCTCAAGCTCCGACCCTCAGAACATCAAGGAGCTGATGACCCCGCAGGCGGGGGATGACGGTACGCAGCTTATTATTGACTTTGATTCTCCAAGCACGGACTCTCCATAAACTATGCCTATCCCTGTAAAAATTGCCTCACTCAATGTGAGGTCCTTAAAGAGCCCTGATCGCAGGGCTGCTTTATTTTCTTATCTAGAGACATGTGACTTTGACCTTTGCCTGCTACAAGAATGTAGAATCCCTAGTAAAATGGACTATAAAGACTTAAAAGAAGACTGGAAGCTGGGCCCATCCATATGGTCCGGTGCAAATGACTGTCGTTCTGTGGGTGTTGGGCTGCTCTGCCGAGGCCAGTCCTTTTCTATTCATACAGTAACTGAGATTGTGCCTGGCAGAGCTCTTTTAATTCATCTATATTTTAATGGACTTTTAATTCGTGTTTTAAATGTGTATGCCCCTCCTGATAAACAGGAGCGGGCAGAACTATTTGAAATTTTACCACTGTTTTGTGTTGGGTCTTCCCCCCTGCTGGTGGGAGGTGATTTTAACTGCATACGTGATGGGGAACACCGGCAGGGTGGGGATATTAATCGTAAAGACCGCACTTCTTACCTGCTTAAAAATTTTATTGATGATTTTAACTTGAAAGATTGCTGGAAGGATCTCTTGCCGGAGGACCCGGGCGCCACATGGTCCAATGGAAGAGTGAGCTCCAGAATCGATTTTATTTTTTCCTCTAGAGCTTTTAAACCCCTGAAATGCACGCTCGAGCAGAATATCTTCTCTGATCATAAGCTCCTCTTGGTGGTCCTGGAGCTAGAGGGGGAGCAAAAAGCAAAAAGGGGCCTCTGGAGATTAAACACCACACTCCTAGAGGACCCTGAGATAAAAGAGGAGTTTGTGCGGACCTACCAATGCTGGCAATCACAAAGAAAACCCCACGAGCCTATGCTGCACTGGTGGGAGGGCACCAAATCTAAAATCAGATTTTTTTTTATCAAAGCAGGTAAGAAGAAGGCAAAAATGGAAAAACAGTGGTTTTATGTTCTTAACATGCGTTTAAATGTACTTTTTAAATTGAAAGAAGCTGGTATGGATGTAGAAAATGATATTTTAAACCTTAAAACTGAAATAAAACATGCCATAGAAAAGAAAGGGAAACAAATCATTTTTAACTCACATGTGCAGCACCTGGAGGAGGGCGAGAAATGTTCCCGTTTCTTTTTAAAAAAGTGATGAATAGGAGGGATATCATCCAAAACCTTGAGGGTGAATCCACTCCAAAAGGCATGTTAGATGCAGTTTTTAACTTCTACCAGCTTCTTTTTAATAAGAAAGATCTTAATCCATCCTTTTTAGAACATGTTCTTAATTCCCTTGATTTTAAGCTAGATGTTTTAGACCAGGAGGTTTTATCCCGTGATCTTAACTTAGATGAACTTTTATTTGTTTTTAAAAGTTTTTCTAGTGGGAAGGCCCCTGGGGAAGATGGTTTACCCATCGAATTTTATTTAGCTTTTTGGGATATTTTAAAGGATGATATGGTTTTATTGTATAAAGAAACTTTTATTGTTAATGAACTTCCCCCTTCCTGGAGGAGGGGGATTGTATCATTACTTTTTAAAAAGGGTGAAAAGGATATGCTAAAAAATTGGCGCCCCATCACACTTTTAAATGTCGATTATAAAGTTTTAGCCAAGTTATTAGCTGTCCGTTTTAAACCTTTTATTCATAAATTAATTCACCCAAATCAGGTTTGTGGGGTACCTGGAAGGTCTATAGCTGAATCCCTAAATATTTTAAGAGATGTTTTATGGTATTTTAAGGATAGAAATCAAACTGTAGCAATTTTATCCTTAGACTTTGAAAAAGCCTTTGATAGGGTCTCCCATGAATACCTGTTTTTAGTTCTTAAAAAGATGGCAGTGCCTGAAACGATTTTAAGCCGAATCATGCTTTTATACCGATCCTGTTTTAGTCAAGTCTCTGTTAATGGCTTTTTAACCAGCGGTGTTCCTCTTTTATCAGGTGTCAAACAGGGCTGCCCCCTGTCCCCACTCCTTTTTATTTGCGCAATCGAACCACTGATGGCCCTCCTCAGAAAAGACCGGGTAGTAAGAGGCGTACCGATACCTGGTGGAGGAGGGACCCATCTAAAGGTGTTGGGGTACATGGATGATGTCACCATACTGTGCCCGGACTCTCCATCCATGAGGGGGGCATTGAGGAACACCAGCTATTTCTGCGAGGTCTCTGGTTTTAAGCTAAACACAGATAAATGTGACTGTTTTTATATTGGCTCCTGGGATTCATCCATCACCCCAGGAGTCACAATGCAACAGGATCAAATTAAAGTTTTAGGTATTGTTTTTAACCAGGTCAATGATGGGAGCCCTAACTGGGATTCAGCTATAGCTAAGATGGAGAAGAAGATTTTAATGTGGAATCTTAGAAACCTTACCATGGAGGGGAAGATTTTAATAATAAAGATGGTTTTACTCCCTATTATGCTATACATTGCCATGGTATTTCCTCCATCTATTTTATACATTAAAAAAGTAACTAGAATTGTTTTTACTTTTTTATGGGGTTCAAAAATGGAGAAATTAAAGCGTGATTTTATGTACAAAAGTAAAGATAATGGCGGGAAAGATGTTCCTAACCTTTTTACTTTCTTTTACATAAAGTATTTCTGTTTCTGTTTTAAAATTATTAAATCCGATGGCATTTTTAGCTGCTTTTTAAGGTACGCTGCGGGCATGGTTTTTAAAAGATGGTTGCGCATCCCTCTGAACGCTCCGGTGCTTCTGTGTCCCCCAAAACATTATGTGGTGTTGGAAAAGACAGTCAGGCTCCTAGGTCTCCAAGATTTGGAGCCTGACATACTGGGGGACCAGAGAAAGGTATCAAAGGTCCTCAGGCGGAGTGAGGTTACCCTGGCAGTGTCCAATTTCACACAGGCAAGATCCAAAAAGGTATGGCGGAACGTGTACGGGAAGTTTCTGGCGAATGTACACAGGGATCTTGCCTGGGCAATCGTCCACCAGTGCCTCCCTACTCGTGAGTTCCAGCACAGGCGAGGACTGGTGGCGAGAGCCAAGTGCCCGAGAGATGGCTGCGGAGTGGACGAAACGGTGCTGCACATATTTTGGAACTGCCCTTTTGCACGGGAGCTTTGGAGGAAGGTAGGCCCACTTTTGAAGTGGGCCTGCGGCCTAAAAGATTTTAATCACGAATGTGTCTTTTACGGTCTTTTTAACTGCCCCAATTTTAAACAGCAGATGATCTGCTGGATGATTATTAATTGTTTTAAAAATGCCATCTGGAAAGTTAGGAACATCTTACTTTTTAAACATGATTTTATTGATGTTAAAAACTGTATAAAGCTGGCCCTGAGTGAGATGTACATCTATTACCTAAGAGACAAGAAACAGTTGGGGGCCAGCGAGGCAGCATCCATGTGGTGTCTGCCTCTATGGAACGAAATAACAATATAATCAGTTTTTATGACATTTGTATAATGTTTTATCCTGCCATTTTTATTTTTTCTCCTTTTATAACTGGTTTTATTATTTGTATTTTAAAACTTTTGTGAACCTTTTATTATTTTGCATTTTAAATTCTGTATGGTTTCTTATTTATTCAATAAAATTTTGTTGAAACCTTATCTGTTCTTATCATGGGGAGATACCATGATCGCTACGGTCTGAAGAACTCCAAGCATTGTGGTAGAGATTTTGCGTAGTACGATTGCAGTACTTTTCGTTCTTATTAGAACCGCATTTCTCTAGAGCATACCACCTGAAGATCGTCTCCTGCCTGCCTCGGAACATCTGAAGAAGGAGAAGATCTTGAAGACTGCAGCTCCGGAAGAAGCCGACGAAGAACCTGGAAGAAGGGAATCGGCGGTGAATTCCGGAACAGCGGCGAAGAGGAAGGCGGCGCAGAATCTTTTCGAAGAAACTCGCTGCCTCTGGACAAGGATTTGCATAGCTCCTCCCACCGGGACCGGATCTGCATAGCTCCTCCCACCCGGGAAAGAAGACTTTGCGAAGCCTCTCTCCACAAGCAAGCAAGGAAGCGGAAAAGAGCCTGCTGGAAGAAGCCATGGCCTCAACCAGCAAGTCCACCCAGGAGGCTGCAGGGCAAGGCCTGGAGGTCCAGCCCCAACCACAGCAAGCTTCAACCTCCACCACGGCAAGGCAGAAGGGCGGCAGAATTCCTAACCTGGAAGCTCCAACCCTGGAGCCCTGGATGAGGCAGACTGTTGCCTTGAAGCTCAAGCCCGTGGACGGAAGGGTGCCGGACATGTCCCACGACGTGTTCTGCAAGAAGATGCTGGCGGATCAAGGCTTCCCCACGGCTGACACCCTGGGAATAGCAACCTTCTTTTCGGGAATCTTCTACATCACCTTTGCCACCATTGGGACCTGTAGAAGATACTGGGAGGTGGTGAAAGCGGCGAGTCCCGAATCCCCTTTCTCTCGCTTTGTGGGCAACTGCCTTATTCAAAGAGAGGAGAGGCGGGTGACGGTCTCAATGCGGAACCCACACACCCCAGGCACGGACATCTCGACCTTCCTGAAGCGCTTCTGCACCGTGGTGAGAGAGCCCACCCGCATCCTGAACTCACTCGGATACTGGACCTGCAAGTGGTCTGTGGTCGTCAGACTCAACAAGAACCCTGCTTCTCCAGACGGACTACAGCACCTGCCAACGACATTTTCCTTGGGCAACTCCACAGGACTTATCTTCTACCCGGACATGCCGCAGACCTGCAGGAGATGTGGCAAGATGGGCCACGAGGGCAAGGACTGTACGGAGGATGCCTGCAGGTATTGCCGTGTGACAGGTCACACGACCAAGGACTGCCCCAAGAGCAAGACCTGCAACCTCTGCGGACTGGCAGCCCACAGCTACAAGGACTGCCCCCAGAGGGAGAGAACATGGGCATCTGTGGCAGCGAGAGCACCGAAGCCAGCCCCAGCTCCGGAGCCAACACCACGGATGGCCAAGCCGACCAAGGAGGGTAAGAAGGCGAAAGCCACCACCCCTGCCCCGTCCCGCCCCTCCCCTGCCCCTCCCCGCCCCATCCCCTGCCCCTCCCGCCCCCATCTCCTGCCCCATCCCGCCCCACCCCTGCCCCATCCCGTCCCACCCCTGCCCCATCCCGTCCCACCCCTGCCCCTCCTGCCCCCATCCCGTCCCACCCCTGCCCCTCCTACCCCATCCCGTCCCACCCCTGCCCCTCCTGCCCCATCCCGCCCCACCCCTGCCCCCCGTACCCCACCCCGGCCCACCCCTGCCCCGTCCTCCCCTGCCCGGCCCACCCCTGCCCCGTCCTCCCCTGCCCGGCCCACCCCTGCCCCGTCCTCCCCTGCCCGGGCACTCTCTCCTGCCCCCCGCCCCACCCAGCCTCCTTTCTCTCCTGGCCCAGCAGCACCTAACCCCCCTCCAGCTGCTGGTGCCCGCCCTTCGGAGGACTTTCCTGTGCTTCCTCCCCCAGGTACCATACAGAGGAAGAGGAAAGGAAGGGACAACGTATCAGAAGAGTCCCACAAAAGAAAGATAATCGAGACCTGCGAGACCCCTCAAGCTTCAGATGAGGAGGAGGAGATGGAGCAGGTCTGCGAGAGCCTTGAGGCTTCAGAAGGAGAGGAGGTGATGGAGCAGGCCCAAGTGGAGCAGGGCCAAGCAGAGCCAGTCCAAGCTCAATCTATGGAGGAGCTGCTGCAGGACCCAGAGGTTAAGAAAATCCTGGACACTCCGTCCAACACGGTCTACGACGAGTTCTTGGAAGGGCGCTACGAGAAGCCACAGGAGCCGACAGGCGCCAGAGAAGAGGACCCGTCCGACCAGACTGGTAACTAGTATCAGAACTAACCTCTCTTTTTATTCCCATGGCTGATCTCAACATCTTCTGCATTAATGTGAGGAGTATCAGAGCTTGGTTTAGATTTCAGACTGTTCTTACGTTCTTAGATTCCCAGAGGTGTGATGTTTACATGTTGCAGGAATGTGCTTTGTCTGCTTCTAGGTCTTACAACCATCTGGCCAGGCAGTGGCCTCACGGCCCTTCCTACTGGTCTGGTGGGGGCGACAATAGGTCTGCGGGGGTGGCCATCCTGATCAGGGGAGGTAACTTTGCACTTGATTCCGTCCGGGAGCTCGTCTGTGGCAGACTTCTTGTCGCAGACGGTTCCTGGGCGGGTGAGCCCGTGCGGCTCATCAACGTGTACGCCTCCCCTGAGAGGGATGTCCGACTGGAGGTTCTCCAGGCCCTGCGGGCTGAACTCGCCACCACTAGGGCAGTAGTGTTGGGTGGTGACTTCAACTGCCCCATTGAGGTGGACGGGCGCAGTTCTGGCACATCCGCCAACCTGGACGTGACGTCTAAACTGCTGATTGAGATGGTGACGGAGGCATCCTTGCAGGACGTTGTCGGGTCCATCGGGAACGGCTCCGTAAACTATACGTGGAGCCGCCCCGATGGCTCGCTCCGTTCTCGGATAGACTTCATCTTCACTTCGAGAGCAGTCAGAAAGGTGTCGTACTCTATGGTCCCCTGCTTCTTCTCTGACCACAGGGCCATTCGATTCCGGGGGACTCTGGGCCATGGATTCCCACCTGGCCCAGGCTCCTGGAAGTTGAATTGTGCCCTGTTGGAGCAGAGGGAGGTCATGGAGGAACTTAGGGATGCGTACCTTGTATGGCGAAATGACAAATGTCTGTTCAAGTGCATCAGCGACTGGTGGGAATATGTTAAAGTCGAATTCCGTTGTTTCTTTCAGGCAAAAGGCAGACAACAGGCGTGTGCGAAGAAGTGGGACTTGAGGAAACTGCAGCGCGAGCTGCGGTCCCTGCAGGACCTGCTCCAGTGTGGCTGGGACGTCAGGGAGGAGCTGGAGGAGACCAAAAAGAGCTTGAAAAGGCACTTTGAGGAGGAATCCAAGCGAATCGTCTTTCGTTCCAAGGTGGAGAACCTGGAGAAGGGTGAGAAATGTAACTCTTTCTTTTTCAGGAAGCTCCATGCCGGCCACACGCCCCTGACTGAGCTACGAGATGAGACCGGACACATGAGGAGCGGCAAGGAGGAAGTGATGGGGGTCGTCCACGACTTCTACAGCAACCTCTACGCCCCCAAGTCATCCGACCCCGAAGCCGCCGAGAGGTTCCTGTCAGGTGTCACTAACGTTGTTGATCCCGCAGGTGCGGCGGCTATGGACGATCCCTTGACGGTGGGGGAGCTGCTCTCTGCCGCTAAATCCTTTAAGCCCGGCAGGACCCCGGGCAGTGACGGTCTCCCGGCCGAGCTCTACGTAGCTCTGGGTGACCTGACCTGTCCGGACCTGTTGGAGGTGTACGAGGAGATGGTGGTGGGGGGGCAGAATGCCTCCGTCGTTGAGGGAAGGGATGATCACGATCTTGTATAAGCGGAAGGGGGAGAGATGTGACCTGAAAAACTGGCGTCCCATCTCTCTCCTGAACGTGGACTACAAGATCCTCGCCAAGGTGCTGGCCAACAGGCTGAAACCTGTCATGGGGCAGATCGTCCATCCGGACCAGACCTGCAGCATTCCTGGCCGCAGGATTGCCGACAGCCTTGCCCTTGTGAGAGACACGGTCCATTACATCCAGGACCGCGGGGGCCGCGCCGCCCTGGTCAGCTTAGATCAGGAGAAGGCGTTCGACCGTGTCTCCCACGCATTCATGGACAGGGTTTTGCGCAGGCTGGGTCTGGGGAAGATGTTTTGCTCTTTTGTTAACGTTATGTATTTTGACATTTACAGCACGGTGTTGGTGAACGGCTGGAAGACTGACCCCTTTTCCATTCTTTCAGGGGTTAGACAAGGCTGCCCTCTTTCACCTCTCCTTTTTGTTTGTGTTATAGAGCTCTTCGCTGAGACTATCCGGCAGAATGGAGAGATCAGAGGGATCACCGCACCAGGACCAGATCGCCACGAGGTCAAGTGCTCGCTCTACATGGACGACGTGACCGTCTTCTGCGCTGACCAGCGTTCGGTGACTGCACTCGTCCAGACCTGCGAGGACTTCGGCAGAGCTTCGGGGGCAAAAGTCAACTGCGGGAAGTCGGAGGCCATGCTCTTCGGGGAGTGGCACCTGGCTTCTTCCGCCCCCTTCCCCTTTACTATTAAGCCGGACTTCATTCAAATTCTTGGAGTCTGGTTCGGGAAGGAAGGAGCGGCCCTTAAGTCTTGGCAAGACCGACTAGGAAGGATAAACTCAAAGATCGGACTGTGGAGCTCCAGAAAGCTCACGATGGAAGGCAAGGCACTTGTCCTGCGGAGTGAAGTTTTGCCTGTGCTCCAATATACCGCACAGGCCTGGCCTCCCCATACCACCGTTTGCAAGGCCATCACCCGGACAGTGTTTGGCTTCGTCTGGGGCAAAATGGACAGAGTCAAGAGGACCGTGATGTACAAGGAACCCCGCAAGGGTGGGAAGGGAATACCCGACATCCCCGCTCTGCTGAGGGCCTCCTTTGCATGTGTCACGGTGCAGCGGACTCTTGTTGAAAAGACTGGCTCAGCGGGCAGGTCCATGTCTCGCTTGCTTCTCATGCCCCTCTGGAGACAGCTGGGCTGGGACAAGTGGGACAGCTCCATCCCTTACAACTGGAACACTCCCTGGTTCTATGGGGATGTTGTCCGGTTTGTGAGGGAGCACCAGCTGGAAGGACTGAAACCCGACCTATGGAAGCCGAAGACAATCCACAAGCTCATCCGAGCTAAGGACTTGACCGAGCTGGTTCCGGGACTCCCCGCAGCCACTGCAGAGACAGTTTGGAACAATGTGGCCTCAAAGCGGCTTACCAATGGACACAAGGACTTGTCGTGGATGGCCGTCATGGGAGGTCTCTCTCTCAGGTCATTCATGCATGCCCGCAACCTGTGCAAGACCCGGTACTGCCCCCGTTGCCCCTACGTGGAGGAAACATCTTTCCACGTGTTTTGGCAGTGCCCCTTTGCACAGGGTCTGTTGGACGCCCTAGAACATGAACTCAGAGACTCAGTGCCCAGGAGCTGCCTATCGTACCATTCGGTGCTTTACGGCCTGTTCCCTGGGACCCACGACGTGGAGGCCATCCAGGAGGCCTGGCGCCTTATGAACTGTTTTAAGGACGCAGTGTGGCTCTCCAGGAACCGCCTCGTGATCAACAGGGAAAACATGTCCGTCCGGGACTGCCGCAGGTTCATCAAGAACCTGCTTAGAGACTATTCCATCTTGGACAGCTCGGCCGTTGATGAGGAAGAAGAGGAGTGAAGACCCCTCTCCTTCTCCCATGTCTCCCTGAAGATACAGCCCAACAGTTTGGCCCTGTGATCCGCCCCCTCCCTACCCCCACATAGTCGCCCACACCCCTACCCCGATCACAGATTGTATTATTTGGTTTTTGTTTGATCTCTTGTGCTTTTCTATTGCAGGATTGAGCTGAATGTTAGAGTAGCATGGTGTGCGATGTATAGCTTAGGGAACCTTTGCTGTGTATTGTACTATCATGCTTTGTGTGACTGTAATTTATTGTACGACTTGTAATGACTGAACGGAAAATAAAGCTCTTTCAATCAAAAAAAAAAAATCTGTTCTTATCAGTTTAATATCTGATACGTCCCCTATCTGGGGACCATATATTAAATGGATTTTTGAGAACGGGGGCCGATTTCGAAGCTTGCTTCCGTCGCCCTATGCATTGACCCGATATGGCAGTATCTTCGGGTACAGTGCACCACCCCCTTACAGGGTTAAAAAGAAAGATTCCTACTTTCATTGCTACCTGCTTGCTGGCTAGCCAGCTAGCCAGCCCTGTGGGCCTTGCTGCTGCTGCAGCCAAAAAACAAAAGGTGGTGCTGCTGCTGCTTCTGCTGCTTCTGCTTCTGCTTGTGTCTGGCCCCTGTTGGAGCGTCCAGGCACAGGACTTCTGCTGCTGCTGACTAAATGGCCTCCTTAATTGGATCATTTGAGTAGCCAGCACACCTGTGCAGGTAGGGCATGACATGATAGGCAGCTGCCTTGATAGCGGGTGGGTGCTGAATGTTCCTAATTGACAAAATAAGATTAATGCTTATGAAGAAATATAAAATCTCATCCCTTCCCCAATATCGCGCCACACCCCTACCCCTTAATTCCCTGGTTGAACGTGATGGACATATGTCTTTTTTCGACCGTACTAACTATGTAACTATGTAACATAACATGGGGGGGGGGGGGGGGGTCTCCTGGCTGTTCACACAGGTGTGTCATTGCTGTACATTGACCATGCATTGCTTCTGTGGTATTGCAAAGGCAAAGACAAATGCTTCCAGCCATCCATTGCACTAATGGATTGGTCATCAGCTGGCTGTCTATGTCCCGCATCAATATAGACCAAAGTACAGAGGGTTAGGCTATGCTATTGTGCACCTACCTGATGCATCAGAAGGTGCGAGGCCCTTGCTAAATTCTGTGCACAGACTTTGAGATCTATGCTTTAGACTGTATCTAAACCTGCTCCAACATGGACTGACATTCTGGCCTACTTTCAGCCGATGCGACTTGTCTGTCGCTGAACAGTCGCTTTTTATGTATTCAGCACCTATGTATAATGTTGTAAAAATGCTCTAGAAGCTAAAGTCGCAGAAATGTCACACATATTTGGCCTGCAACTTTCTGTGCGACAAATTCAGACAGGAAAAATCAGTATAAATCCTTAGAAAATTATCCCCCAGTGTCTCCATCTGCTGGCGGTATTGAATAAGCATTGCTGCACTGATGGGGTATGCATTAGACGAAAAAAAAGAAGAAAAAGAAGAATAATACGCCCAGAAAAGAGGCGAAAAGGAGAAAAACGTAAAAAAACGTGAAAAAAAAGTAAGAGGAAGAGAAGGGAAAAAAAGGTGGAAATGGGTTTAAAAGTGATTTCGGCGGAGAAATATATATATATATATATATATATATATATATATATATATATATATGCGCACACACACACATAGATATAAACGTATTCTCCGTTGAGATATTGCAGCCGCTGCTGTGTCCAGGCCCAGGAGCCTTAGCACTGTGCTGTGATGTCACTCAATACCACTGACATCACTAGGTGTAAACAACATCTCTCCTTTGCTGTGTATGTGACTATGGAGCTGTTTGGTGATGTCGTCTATTACGGCCTTCATAGAAGCAACAGGAGATTGTTGCATCCATCTTGAACCCTCAGAACTACAGTGCTATGATGTCACTCACTTCCACAGGCCTTGCAGAGTGTAAACAACAACAACCCAGCTTTGTTGTGTATGTAACCATAGGGATTTGTGATGTCACCTAGAACCTTCACAGCAGCGACAGCTTTATGAGGAGCATCAGCACTGCTCTGCCTGAGCAGAACCATCACCGCCATAGGTTGTCAAATAACCCGGATTTAACCCACACAGGTAAGTCCAATGGGGTGCAGGCATGTCCTCTATGCTTACAGCTTCCCGTGGGTGTTGGTTTGATACCGTTTGGGGACAGCCAAGGAGGCATCTGCAGGCAACAAAGGTAGGTGTGTGCTTGTGTGTGTGTTTCCTATGCAGATCCTAAGCCCAGTGTCACATGCAAGTAGGAGGAGTAAGAAGGGTTCCTGGCAAATCCGGGTTATGGATTGCATTTAAAAAGGCCCCGTGGGAGTGCAATGGGCCCCTGTCTTGCTGCTTAGCAATAATGGTATGGGTTTAGGTTCTGCTGTGTGTACTGGTGGTTGACTGCCCCCCAGCCCAGAGTGTGCATGGAAAATTGTCTGGCAGCCTCCCTGACAGCAAGCAGTGATAGTGCCCATGAAGGGGACCTTGTTGGGCCCGCCCCTTTCACGGTTATCGCTTCTCGGCCTTTTGGCTAAGATCAAGTGTAGTATCTGTTCTTATCAATTTAATATCTGATACGTCCCCTATCTGGGGACCATATATTAAATGGATTTTTGAGAACGGGGGCCGATTTCGAAGCTTGCTTCCGTCGCCCTATGCATTGACCCGATATGGCAGTATCTTCGGGTACAGTGCACCACCCCCTTACAGGGTTAAAAAGAAAGATTCCTACTTTCATTGCTACCTGCTTGCTGGCTAGCCAGCTAGCCAGCCCTGTGGGCCTTGCTGCTGCTGCAGCCAAAAAACAAAAGGTGGTGCTGCTGCTGCTTCTGCTGCTTCTGCTTCTGCTTGTGTCTGGCCCCTGTTGGAGCGTCCAGGCACAGGACTTCTGCTGCTGCTGACTAAATGGCCTCCTTAATTGGATCATTTGAGTAGCCAGCACACCTGTGCAGGTAGGGCATGACATGATAGGCAGCTGCCTTGATAGCGGGTGGGTGCTGAATGTTCCTAATTGACAAAATAAGATTAATGCTTATGAAGAAATATAAAATCTCATCCCTTCCCCAATATCGCGCCACACCCCTACCCCTTAATTCCCTGGTTGAACGTGATGGACATATGTCTTTTTTCGACCGTACTAACTATGTAACTATGTAACATAACATGGGGGGGGGGGGGGGGGGTCTCCTGGCTGTTCACACAGGTGTGTCATTGCTGTACATTGACCATGCATTGCTTCTGTGGTATTGCAAAGGCAAAGACAAATGCTTCCAGCCATCCATTGCACTAATGGATTGGTCATCAGCTGGCTGTCTATGTCCCGCATCAATATAGACCAAAGTACAGAGGGTTAGGCTATGCTATTGTGCACCTACCTGATGCATCAGAAGGTGCGAGGCCCTTGCTAAATTCTGTGCACAGACTTTGAGATCTATGCTTTAGACTGTATCTAAACCTGCTCCAACATGGACTGACATTCTGGCCTACTTTCAGCCGATGCGACTTGTCTGTCGCTGAACAGTCGCTTTTTATGTATTCAGCACCTATGTATAATGTTGTAAAAATGCTCTAGAAGCTAAAGTCGCAGAAATGTCACACATATTTGGCCTGCAACTTTCTGTGCGACAAATTCAGACAGGAAAAATCAGTATAAATCCTTAGAAAATTATCCCCCAGTGTCTCCATCTGCTGGCGGTATTGAATAAGCATTGCTGCACTGATGGGGTATGCATTAGACGAAAAAAAAGAAGAAAAAGAAGAATAATACGCCCAGAAAAGAGGCGAAAAGGAGAAAAACGTAAAAAAACGTGAAAAAAAAGTAAGAGGAAGAGAAGGGAAAAAAAGGTGGAAATGGGTTTAAAAGTGATTTCGGCGGAGAAATATATATATATATATATATATATATATATATATATATATATGCGCACACACACACATAGATATAAACGTATTCTCCGTTGAGATATTGCAGCCGCTGCTGTGTCCAGGCCCAGGAGCCTTAGCACTGTGCTGTGATGTCACTCAATACCACTGACATCACTAGGTGTAAACAACATCTCTCCTTTGCTGTGTATGTGACTATGGAGCTGTTTGGTGATGTCGTCTATTACGGCCTTCATAGAAGCAACAGGAGATTGTTGCATCCATCTTGAACCCTCAGAACTACAGTGCTATGATGTCACTCACTTCCACAGGCCTTGCAGAGTGTAAACAACAACAACCCAGCTTTGTTGTGTATGTAACCATAGGGATTTGTGATGTCACCTAGAACCTTCACAGCAGCGACAGCTTTATGAGGAGCATCAGCACTGCTCTGCCTGAGCAGAACCATCACCGCCATAGGTTGTCAAATAACCCGGATTTAACCCACACAGGTAAGTCCAATGGGGTGCAGGCATGTCCTCTATGCTTACAGCTTCCCGTGGGTGTTGGTTTGATACCGTTTGGGGACAGCCAAGGAGGCATCTGCAGGCAACAAAGGTAGGTGTGTGCTTGTGTGTGTGTTTCCTATGCAGATCCTAAGCCCAGTGTCACATGCAAGTAGGAGGAGTAAGAAGGGTTCCTGGCAAATCCGGGTTATGGATTGCATTTAAAAAGGCCCCGTGGGAGTGCAATGGGCCCCTGTCTTGCTGCTTAGCAATAATGGTATGGGTTTAGGTTCTGCTGTGTGTACTGGTGGTTGACTGCCCCCCAGCCCAGAGTGTGCATGGAAAATTGTCTGGCAGCCTCCCTGACAGCAAGCAGTGATAGTGCCCATGAAGGGGACCTTGTTGGGCCCGCCCCTTTCACGGTTATCGCTTCTCGGCCTTTTGGCTAAGATCAAGTGTAGTATCTGTTCTTATCAGTTTAATATCTGATACGTCCCCTATCTGGGGACCATATATTAAATGGATTTTTGAGAACGGGGGCCGATTTCGAAGCTTGCTTCCGTCGCCCTATGCATTGACCCGATATGGCAGTATCTTCGGGTACAGTGCACCACCCCCTTACAGGGTTAAAAAGAAAGATTCCTACTTTCATTGCTACCTGCTTGCTGGCTAGCCAGCTAGCCAGCCCTGTGGGCCTTGCTGCTGCTGCAGCCAAAAAACAAAAGGTGGTGCTGCTGCTGCTTCTGCTGCTTCTGCTTCTGCTTGTGTCTGGCCCCTGTTGGAGCGTCCAGGCACAGGACTTCTGCTGCTGCTGACTAAATGGCCTCCTTAATTGGATCATTTGAGTAGCCAGCACACCTGTGCAGGTAGGGCATGACATGATAGGCAGCTGCCTTGATAGCGGGTGGGTGCTGAATGTTCCTAATTGACAAAATAAGATTAATGCTTATGAAGAAATATAAAATCTCATCCCTTCCCCAATATCGCGCCACACCCCTACCCCTTAATTCCCTGGTTGAACGTGATGGACATATGTCTTTTTTCGACCGTACTAACTATGTAACTATGTAACATAACATGGGGGGGGGGGGGGGGGGGTCTCCTGGCTGTTCACACAGGTGTGTCATTGCTGTACATTGACCATGCATTGCTTCTGTGGTATTGCAAAGGCAAAGACAAATGCTTCCAGCCATCCATTGCACTAATGGATTGGTCATCAGCTGGCTGTCTATGTCCCGCATCAATATAGACCAAAGTACAGAGGGTTAGGCTATGCTATTGTGCACCTACCTGATGCATCAGAAGGTGCGAGGCCCTTGCTAAATTCTGTGCACAGACTTTGAGATCTATGCTTTAGACTGTATCTAAACCTGCTCCAACATGGACTGACATTCTGGCCTACTTTCAGCCGATGCGACTTGTCTGTCGCTGAACAGTCGCTTTTTATGTATTCAGCACCTATGTATAATGTTGTAAAAATGCTCTAGAAGCTAAAGTCGCAGAAATGTCACACATATTTGGCCTGCAACTTTCTGTGCGACAAATTCAGACAGGAAAAATCAGTATAAATCCTTAGAAAATTATCCCCCAGTGTCTCCATCTGCTGGCGGTATTGAATAAGCATTGCTGCACTGATGGGGTATGCATTAGACGAAAAAAAAGAAGAAAAAGAAGAATAATACGCCCAGAAAAGAGGCGAAAAGGAGAAAAACGTAAAAAAACGTGAAAAAAAAGTAAGAGGAAGAGAAGGGAAAAAAAGGTGGAAATGGGTTTAAAAGTGATTTCGGCGGAGAAATATATATATATATATATATATATATATGCGCACACACACACATAGATATAAACGTATTCTCCGTTGAGATATTGCAGCCGCTGCTGTGTCCAGGCCCAGGAGCCTTAGCACTGTGCTGTGATGTCACTCAATACCACTGACATCACTAGGTGTAAACAACATCTCTCCTTTGCTGTGTATGTGACTATGGAGCTGTTTGGTGATGTCGTCTATTACGGCCTTCATAGAAGCAACAGGAGATTGTTGCATCCATCTTGAACCCTCAGAACTACAGTGCTATGATGTCACTCACTTCCACAGGCCTTGCAGAGTGTAAACAACAACAACCCAGCTTTGTTGTGTATGTAACCATAGGGATTTGTGATGTCACCTAGAACCTTCACAGCAGCGACAGCTTTATGAGGAGCATCAGCACTGCTCTGCCTGAGCAGAACCATCACCGCCATAGGTTGTCAAATAACCCGGATTTAACCCACACAGGTAAGTCCAATGGGGTGCAGGCATGTCCTCTATGCTTACAGCTTCCCGTGGGTGTTGGTTTGATACCGTTTGGGGACAGCCAAGGAGGCATCTGCAGGCAACAAAGGTAGGTGTGTGCTTGTGTGTGTGTTTCCTATGCAGATCCTAAGCCCAGTGTCACAAGCAAGTAGGAGGAGTAAGAAGGGTTCCTGGCAAATCCGGGTTATGGATTGCATTTAAAAAGGCCCCGTGGGAGTGCAATGGGCCCCTGTCTTGCTGCTTAGCAATAATGGTATGGGTTTAGGTTCTGCTGTGTGTACTGGTGGTTGACTGCCCCCCAGCCCAGAGTGTGCATGGAAAATTGTCTGGCAGCCTCCCTGACAGCAAGCAGTGATAGTGCCCATGAAGGGGACCTTGTTGGGCCCACCCCTTTCACGGTAATCGCTTCTCGGCCTTTTGGCTAAGATCAAGTGTAGTATCTGCATTTGGTCTGGTCGGAAGGTGTCTGTGGTACCCCGCTTCTCGGCCTTGGGGGATTGTCTCTCCTTACGGAGGGACTTCACCCCCTTGCTGCTATTGGGGAGCGGGCTTAGTCCACGGACAACGGGTTGCGATCCCCCTGTCTCTGGGACCTTGTGTCTCAGAAGGCATTTTCGGTACGTTGAGCGTTACCTGTAGCTTCGGAAGCACCTAGGGTACCCCCGACCTCTGCCTTGGGTAAGGGTTCCGCTTTTATAGCGGGATTCCGAGCCCCTGCTGCTATTGGGGAAGGGGCTTAGTCCCTGGGTGTGGAAGATGCCGTTCTCCTGGGCTTTCCCCTCTGGGGAAATGTCGATGCGAAATACCATCCGCATAGAGGTGTCGGAGAGCCATCGTCAGTTGAAGAACCTCCGCTTCATTGCGGAGGTGATTCTTCTTGACTACTTCCGCCTCAATAGGGAGGACATCCT
>NW_026608990.1:40000-44535 GCF_029499605.1 Hyla sarda | reverse complement strand
CGCACGCAGCCGCTCCACCAATCATACGTCACCCCCTCTAGTTCCAGGTAAAACCACATGACAATCGACAGGGGGTCAGAAATGAATAGTCGTGACCCGTGCCGCCCCCCGTGTGCAGGACCAGGGGAGCTGAACCACAAACCTTCCATTGATTATCTGCAGCTAAGAGCGCAGTTCATGAAGAAATCAGAATATTTTCCGCCACAGCGGTTTCTCGATTGACACCTAAAACCTTTGCCATTTTGTGGTGGCGTCAGCAAATCGTTCGGATTTACAGCATTTAACCCCGTGCAGAGAAATTAAAATCTCTGATCTAGGGAAAAAGTATATAATTATAGCAGCAGTATACAGATAGAGCTGGAGGGGAGGTGTATAACTACTATATATCCTGATCCCATAGAGATAGCAGCAGTATACAGATAGAGGTGGAGGAGAGGTGTATAACTACTATATATCCTGATCAAATCGAGATAGCAGCAGCAGTATACAGATAGAGCTGAAGGGGAGGTGTATAACTTCTTTATATCCTGATCCCATAGAGATAGCAGCAGTATACAGATAGAGGTGGAGGGGAGGTGTATAACTACTATATATCCTGATCCCATAGTGAAAGCAGCAGTATACAGATAGAGCTGGAGGAGAGAGGTATAACTACTTTATATCCTGATCAAATAGAGATAGCAGCAGTATACGTATACAGCTGGAGGGGAGGGGGTATAACTTCTTTATATCCTGATCCCATAGAGATAGCAGCAGTATACAGATATAATAAATTGTTATACATCTCCTCTATCCGTATACTGTTGCCATCTCTATGGATCAGGATATATAGCAGTTATACACCTCCTCTCCTGCTCTATAATCTGATTCCATAGAAATAGCTGCAGTATACAGATAGAGCTGGAGGGAGGTGTATAACTACTATATATCCTTACCCCATAGAGATAGCAGCAGTATACAGATAGAGCGGGAGGGGAGGTGTATAACTACTATATATCCTGATCCCATAGAGATAGCAGCAGTATACAGATAGAGCTGAGGAGAGGTGTATAACTACTATATATCCTGATCCCATAGAGATAGCAGCAGTATACAGCTAGAGCTGAGGAGAGGTGTATAACTACTATATAAAAGGTGTTTAACTACCAAGGTGCCTCCAGCATTTGCAAAACTGCAACTTCCAGCATGCCCAGACAGCCGAAGGCTGTCCGGGCATGCTGGGAGTTGCAGTTTTACAACAGCTGGAGGCACCCAGGTTGGTATAACACCATTTCTCCAGCCCCCTGCAGACAAGGCCCCTCCATTACATTGTATCCCCCGATCCATTGCACCGTATCCTCCTCGTTTCCTGCACACCGCACCGTTCGCTCACTGCGGATCCTGACGGGGGAGGGAGGGGGCGGATTCTGCAGAGGACACCGCTCAAGGTTTTTTCCCTGATTTATGGGGAACGGTCTTATGGTGGTTTCTATAGATCATAAATTTACGTTATTTATCGCCTGAATCAGCACTTTCCCCGCGGTCGCGTTTCCCGCAGAGATGAGAAATCTGTAATTCCGGGAGTCGTCTGCTGCTCGTTCTTTTAGACTATGTTCACACTGTATTCGCTGCTTTGTTCAGTCAATTATTTGCATCGGTTTAATGGGATCAAATCCTATGTGTGTGAACGAACCCTAAAATATCGCAACAACCAATATGGCCGCCAATATAGATCCCTCCACGGGGCCAGGAAGATTTACAGATTACTGGATTGCAAAAATGTGGTTATTGCTTTATATATATATAAACGAAAAAGCTTTAAACGCCAGGGCAAAGTATTCAGTGGTGATCACCCAGCTTTCCCAGGGCTCCTGAAAGGCAAAGCTGCCGAGTTATGAGCAACTTATTTCCAGATTTCACAATCATGGCGGCCATATTGGCGATCAACCAACTTTACGGAGACTCCTAAAAGGCAAAGCTGCCCGGCTATGCACTGATTTTCTCACCCAGCTTTCCAAAGACTTGCGAAAGGAGCAATTTATTTCTCAATTGCACAATAATGGCACAGCTATACTGCATGTCACCCAACTTTTCCGGGACTGAAAGGCAAACTTTCCAATTATGAACAATTTAATATTTCAAACCGGAACAATAATGGCGGCCATATTGGCACGGTCATCCAACTTTCTCTAAATTGCTGAAGGGATAACCTGCCCGAATATGCACTGTGTATTTTTTTTTCCTTTTTTCCCAAAACACTGTAATGGCAGCCATATTGGATGCCACCCAACTTTCCCAGATATTGCTAAGAAACTGTACTACTGTACGAGTAACCAACTTGATCATTACCCAACTTTCCCAAGACTCCTGATATGCACAGATTTTTTATTAATATTTTTTGCCAAACTCCCACATAACATCAGCCATGTTGGTTTTTACCCAGCTTTCCCAAGACTCCTGAAAGGCAAGCCAACCAGTTATGAGCAATTTATTTCTTTATAATGTATTTGTAATTGGCGCTCACCCAACTTTTCCAAAACTCCTAAAAGGTAAAGCTGTCCAGATATGCATTGGTGTTCTTTTGTTTTCATATTGAGCCATTCTGATTGTCACACTACTTTCCCAGAAACAGAAATAGCTAAGAAACAACCAGCACTATTGAGACCTGTATCAGTAGCCATCTTGGGCGTTACCCAACTTTCCCAAGAAATGCAATGATCTGCATGTTAATGACAGCCATATTAGTTGTCACCCAACTTTCTCATCTAAGATCGCTACAAAACTACTTGAACGATCTGCCTTACTGTTTTCCAACCAGGGTGCCTCCAGCTGTTGCAAAACTACAAATCCCAGTATGCCCGGACAGCCTTCGGCTGTCCGGGCATGCTGGGAGTTGCAGTTTGGCAAAAGCTGGAGGCACACTATACCGAAATGGGTGACAACTAACTGGTTTTGGTCGACTTTTTGCTTGTCACCCAGCTTTCCCAGGAGCAGATATTCCCAATGATTATAATTGTTTAATTATTATTATTGTATGATTATTATTCTATTCTATTATTGTATTATTATATTATTGGATTGTATTATTATTATTATTGTATTAGATTATTATTATTTTTGTATTATATTATTATTGTGTTATATAATTGTTGTATTATAATTATTATATTATTATTGTATTATTATGGTATTATTTTATTATTACATTACTGTTGTATTATTATATTTTAATTTTTTTATATTATTATAAAATTATTACTGTGTTATTATATTGTTTTATTAATTATTATTATCGTATATTATTATATTATTATGGTATTATATTATTAGATTATTATTATTTTTGTATTATAATATTATTGTGTTATTATATTATTGTTGTATTATAATTTTTATATTATGATTATTATTGTGTTATTATGGTATTATTTTATTATTATTTTATTATTGTATTACTGTTGTATTATTATATTATAATTTTTTTTATATTATTATAAAATTATTACTGTGTTATTATATTGTTGTATTAATTATTATCATCGTATATTGTTGTATTATTATGGTATTATTATTTATTATTGTATTATTATGGTATTATATTATTATTGTATTATGGTATTATATTATTATTGTATTATTATTATTGTTGTATTATTATAATATTATTGTATTATTAATATTAATTGTTACAGGATATTGAGGTACCGCCGGCAATCCGGTATCACCATATGGCGCCCACGGAGCTGTGTACACAATACGGAATTATTATTATTATTCCCGCTGCGTGGCGCTGTGCGACTAACCCTCCTGGAATACGAATCTCAGCGCTGGTGTTTCGGCTCTAACCTTTAACATCTCCTCGTGTATGCTGAAGTGCCCGTAGGAGCCGAAGTACGCGCCGTCCTCGCCCTCGTCCAGGTCCGTGATGGCGGAAGACGAACCGCGGCTGACATCTGCGTTCATCACGAAATCCTGCGCAACTTGTCTGTAATCAATTTCAAACATACCCCAGAGACAGGATTACTGAACCGTGGAAATGAAGAGATGAGGAGCGAACGGCGGCGGCGGCAGATGAGCCTCACGTCCGACTACAACAATGCCTCCCCCCTGCTGGACAGAGGGCGAACTGCACCCAGTGTTAGGCTGCATGCACACCACGTTTTTGCAGTACCGTTCCCGTATCAGGTTTTTGATGAAAAACGGATTCCTCAAAATCGGACTAAACTGTATCAAAACGTGTGTGCAAATTTTAATCCATATACGGTTTGAAAAATTATGTCCGGTTACATCCGTTTTTGAAGAAAAAAACGTACACGTTTTTAACTTTTCATTCCATTTTGAATAAAGTTTTACTCAATTGATTGAAATTCCATGAAAAAAAAAAAACTGTGCAAAGTAAAAAACCGTATGGTGAAAACCGGATGGAACCGTCTGCACATACAGGTCTGTACGGTTCCCATTGACTCCCATGTTAAATAAAAAACGTATACGGTTTAATACGGTTTTCACCCAGACAAAAAAAAAGGGGTTTTGGGTACGGGTAAAGAAACCGGACA
>NW_026608990.1:27500-35000 GCF_029499605.1 Hyla sarda | reverse complement strand
TGGAGGAGACCCAGGAGGACCCCACTATGGAGGAGACCCAGGAGGACCCCACTATGGAGGAGACCCAGGAGGACCCCACTATGGAGGAGACCCAGGAGGACCCCACTATGGAGGAGACCCAGGAGGACCCCACTATGGAGGAGACCCAGGAGGACCCCACTATGGAGGAGACCCAGGAGGACCTCACTATGGAGGAGACCCAGGAGGACCCCACTATGGAGGAGACCCAGGAGGACCCCACTATGGAGGAGACCCAGGAGGACCCCACTATGGAGGAGACCCAGGAGGACCCCACTATGGAGGAGACCCAAGAGGACCCCACTATGGAGGAGACCCAGGAGGACCCCACTATGGAGGAGACCCAGGAGGACCCCACTATGGAGGAGACCCAGGAGGACCCCACTATGGAGGAGACCCAGGAGGAGACCCAGGAGGACCCCACTGCTGACACAGAGACATGAAAAATAAAGACTACATTTTACCAAAATGAACTTGAGTAACCAAAATCCTTCTGGGAAAACATCTTGTGGACAGATGAGACCAAGATAAATCTTTTTGGTAAAGCAAATCATTCTACTGTTTACCGAAAACAGAATGAGGCCTACAAAGAACAGAACACAGTACCTACAGTGACATATGGGGGAGGTCAGTGATGTTTTGGGTTGTTTTGCTGCCTCTGGCACTGGGGGGCCTTGAATGTGTACAAGACATCATGAAATCTGAGGATTACCAATGGATTTTGGGTCGCACTGTACAGCCCAGTGTCAGAAAGCTGGGTTTGTGTCCGAGATCTTGGGTCTTCCAGCAGGACAATGACCCCAAACATACGTCAAAAAGCCCCAGAAATGGATGAGGACAAAGCGCTGGAGAGTTCTGAAGTGTCAGCAATGAGTCCAGATCTAAATCCCATTGATCACCTGTGGAGAGATCTTATAATTACTGTTGGGAAAAGGCGCCGTCCAATAAGAGACCGGGAGCAGTTTGTAAAGGAAGAGTGGTCCAACATTCCGGCTGAGAGGTGTAAGAAGCTTATTGATGGTTATAGGAAGAGTGGTCCAACATTCCGGCTGAGAGGTGTAAGAAGCTTATTGATGGTTATAGGAAGAGTGGTCCAACATTCTGGCTGAGAGGTGTAAGAAGCTTATTGATGGTTATAGGAAGAGTGGTCCAACATTCCGGCTGAGAGGTGTAAGAAGCTTATTGATGGTTATAGGAAGAGTGGTCCAACATTCCGGCTGAGAGGTGTAAGAAGCTTATTGATGGTTATAGGAAGAGTGGTCCAACATTCCGGCTGAGAGGTGTAAGAAGCTTATTGATGCTTAGAGGAAGTGACTGATTTCACTTATTTTTTCCAAAGGGTGAGCAACCAAATATTAAGTTAAGGTGCCAATAATTTTGTCCAGACCATCTTTGGAGTTTGGTGACATTATGTCCAATTTGCTTTTTTTCCTCCTTTTTTGGTTTAGTTCCAATACACACAAAGGGAATAAACATGTGTATAGCAAAACATGTGTTACTGCAATATATATATATACAGAGGAGAGGAGATCTATATATATATATATACACACAAAGGGAATAAACATGTGTATAGCAAAACATGTGTTACTGCAATATATATATATATACAGAGGAGAGGAGATCTATATATATATATACACACAAAGGGAATAAACATGTGTATAGCAAAACGTGTTACTGCAATCCTTTCCTGTGAGAAATATTTCAGGGGTGCCAACATTTACGGCCATGACTGTATCTTATGTATATGAACATTTCCATGTGATCAGCTGACCATTCAATGTGTATGGTGGCCTCCTGACAGTCGACGTCGGGGGGGGGGGGGGGGCAGAATTGTCGGCCATGTTAGTTCTCAGAAGGAAAGTCTGTTGGGGGAACAGAGGCGTATGGCAGCAGTTTTCCCCGCTCTTCCCTTTAATAACACACGCATGCTCATCCAAGCTAAGCGTGCATGTGTATAGGGAAAGAGAGGAGTATGGAGAGAGAACACTATTTTATGCATAAGGACATTTTAGTGGCACTGCCTCACCATCTATTGTATATGGCAGCACCCCGATTCCAGATGATGTGGGGGAGAGAACGTTCAGCCATGCTGGATTTAGATTTCTAGACCTTTAGGTTCTCGGAGGTGTTTGTTGGGAGAACAGAGGTGTCTGGCAGCAGCTTTGTCCTCCCTTCACATTGATAACACATGCATGCTCACCTATGCTGAGCGTGAACGTGTATAGAATAGGGAGGGGTTAGGAGAGAGAGCTGCCAGCAAAGTGTTCGCTTCGTCTGCCAGCTATCTTATGGATATGGACATTTTAGTGGGATCAGCTGACCATGTAATGCAATGTTTTCCAACCAGGGTGCCTCCAGCTGTTGCAAAACTACAACTCCCAGCATGCCCGGACAGCCTTTGGCTGTCCGGGCATGCTGGGAGTTGTAGTTTTGCTACAGCTGGAGGCTCCCTTTTTGGAAAGCACTACTATGGGATCAGGATATATAGTGGTTATACACCTCCCCTCCTGCTCTATCTGTATACTGCTGCTATGTGTATCGAATCAGGGTATATAGTAGTTATACATATCCCCTCCAGCTCTATCTGTATACTGCTGCTATCTCTATAGGGTCATAATATACAGTAGTTTAATTCCCTATACACATGCATGCTCAGCTTGGATGAGCATACACGTGTTCTGAGTGTAAAGAAAGGAGAAAGTTGCTACCAGACACCTCTTTTCTATTGGATTATATATGATGCTGGGAGTTGTAGTTTTGCAACAGCTGGAGGCACCCTGGTGTGGAAACACTGCACTAAGCTGTTGCAAAACTACAACTCCCAGCATGCCCAGACAGCTGGAGGCACCCTGGTTGGGAAACACTGATCTAACAACCAACCAACTTTGTTGGATTTCATCTGTCAGATCTTTTGGTTCTCAGAGAAACTGTTGGGGAAACAGAGGCGTCTGGCAGCGGTTTTCCCCTCTGAACACATGCATGATCATCAGAGCTGAGCGTGCATACAATAGGGTGCCGTTATACAAGTGTCCATTCTGCCAACAATCATCTTATGTATATAGACACCTGTAGACTCAATATAAACTACACACCTCATCTTATTCAGCTCCTGAAGGACGTTTGCCAGGTTGGCCTCCATCTCCTGCACCCGGCTCTCCGCCCGCTGTACCCGCTCGTTGACGGACGGCTCGGCACCCGCTGTGTTTTTGCCGGGGCATCTGTCTCCATCACAGTCTATATCCTCAAAATCTGAAAAGATAAACGGAAAAGTAAATAATTGTCGAAAATCTCAAAGACAGCGCCACCCTGTTCTCAGGCTGCATCTGGTACTGCAGCTCAACTCCATGACCTATTTACCAATTAATAAAATGTTTAGTACCTCTATGGGAGGTAATTAATGGGTTTCATGTAAGTTTTGCATTCACTTTTGCCTTATAGAGCGATTACACTTTTATATAGGACTGCAGAGACAGGGAATGATACTAGATCTGTAACACTGTAACAAACCCTCAGCGGCCTGACGCACAGCTTACCATACTGAAGTAATCCATCGTCTGGGATCACCGGCTTGAAGAATTCTTCCTTGTCCCAGGGTTTGGTGTCGGTGACTGTAGAGAGACTCTCGGCAGAGCAGCCCTGTGCAAACACAACCGGGAGGTCACCGTAGAGAACCAGCGGCTGGAGAACGGGGAGTGCGGCGGCCTACCATAACATAAGGGCGGGGGCCTCCCATAACATAATGGCGGGGGCCTCCCATAACATAAGGGCGGGGGCCTCCCATAACATAAGGGCGGGGGGCCTCCCATAACATAAGGGCGGGGGCCTCCCATAACATAAGGGCTGGAGAACGGGGAGAGGTGAGGGGGCCTACTATAACATAAGGGCGGGGGCCTCCCATAACATAAGGGTTGGAGAACGGGGAGAGGTGAGGGGGCCTCCCATAACATAAGGGCCGGAGAACGGGGAGAGGTGAGGGGGGGCCTCCCATAACATAAGGGCGGGGGCCTCCCATAACATAAGGGCGGGGACCTCCCATAACATAAGGGCGGGGACCTCCCATAACATAAGGGCGGGGGCCTCCCATAACATAAGGGCGGGGGCCTCCCATAACATAAGGGCTGGAGAACGGGGAGAGGTGAGGGGGCCTACCATAACATAAGGGCGGGGGCCTCCCATAACATAAGGGCCTCCCATAACATAAGGGCTGGAGAACGGGGAGAGGTGAGGGGGCCTACCATAACATAAGGGCGGGGGGGGGCCTCCATAACATAAGGGCGGGGGGGGGGCATCCCATAACATAAGTGCTAGAAAACGGGGAGTGGTGCGGGAGCCTCCCATAACATAAGGGCGGGGGGCCTCCCGTCACATAAGGGCTGGAGAATGGGGAGAGGTGCGGGAGCCTCCCATAACATAAGGGCTGGAAACTCCCAAAGTGATCAAACTGACCCCACAAGGGCCAAATGGTCAGCGTGAAGTGAATGATTCTCCAGCAATGGGATCTGCTGGGCAAAGAATAGGACACATATATATGTATATATATACTCTATATACACGTGACATACATAGATGTCGTATATATACTCTATATACAGTCATGGCCGTAAATGTTGGCACCCCTGAAATTTTTCTAGGAAATGAAGTATTCCTCACAGGAAAGGATTGCAGTAACACAGGTTTTGCTATACACATGTTTATTCCCTTTGTGTATATATATATAGATCTCCTCTCCTCTGTGTATATATATTGCAGTAACATGTTTTGCTATACACATGTTTATTCCCTTTGTATATATATATATATATATATATATATATATATATATATATATATATATATATATATATATATATATATATATATATATATATATATAGATCTCCTCTCCTCTGTATATATATATAGATCTCCTCTCCTCTGTATATATATATATAGATCTCCTCTCCTCTGTATATATATATAGATCTCCTCTCCTCTGTATATATATATTGCAGTAACACAGGTTTTGCTATACACATGTTTATTCCCTTTGTGTGTATTGGAACTAAACCAAAAAAGGAGGAAAAAAAGCAAATTGGACATAATGTCACCAAACTCCAAAAATGGTCTGGACAAAATTATTGGCACCTTAACTTAATATTTGGTTGCACACCCTTTGGAAAAAATAAGTGAAATCAGTGTCTTCCTATAACCATCAATAAGCTTCTTACACCTCTCAGCCGGAATGTTGGACCACTCTTCCTATAACCATCAATAAGCTTCTTACACCTCTAAGCCGGAATGTTGGACCACTCTTCCTATAACCATCAATAAGCTTCTTACACCTCTCAGCCGGAATGTTGGACCACTCTTCCCTTACAAATTGCTCCCGGTCTCTTATTGGACGGCGCCTTTTCCCAGCAGTAATTATAAGATCTCTCCACAGGTGATCAATGGGATTTAGATCTGGACTCATTGCTGACACTTCAGAACTCTCCAGCGCTTTGTTGTCTCCATTTCTGGGGCTTTTTGACGTATGTTTGGGGTCATTGTCCTGCTGGAAGACCCAAGATCTCGGACACAAACCCAGCTTTCCGACACTGGGCTGTACAGTGCGACACAAAATCCATTGGTAATCCTCAGATTTCATGATGTCTTGTACACATTCAAATATATAGAACAAAAAGTCCCGGCACTCACCAAGTTGCAAGCCAATTCCTATTTATTGTATGCGGGTAAACAGGACGCATTTCGGCAAAGCCTTCCTCTTGCTGTCTAGGTAGTCCAGAGGCAGCAAAACAACCCAAAACATCATTGACCTCCACCATATGTTACTGTAGGTACTGTGTTCTTTTCTTTGTAGGCCTCATTCCATTTTCGGTAAACAGTAGAATGATTTGCTTTACCAAAAAGCTCTATCTTGGTCTCATCTGTCCACAAGACGTTTCCCAGAAGGATTTTGGTTACTCAAGTTCATTTTGGCAAAATGTAGTCTTTCATTTTTATGTGTCTGTGTAAGCAGTGGGGTCCTCCTGGGTCTCCTCCATAGTGGGGTCCTCCTGGGTCTCCTCCATAGTGGGGTCCTCCTGGGTCTCCTCCATAGTGGGGTCCTCCTGGGTCTCCCTCCATAGTGGGGGTCCTCCTGGGTCTCCTCCATAGTGGGGGTCCTCCTGGGTCTCCTCCATAGTGGGGGTCCTCCTGGGTCTCCTCCATGGTGGGGTCCTCCTGGGTCTCCTCCATGGTGGGGTCCTCCTGGGTCTCCTCCATAGTGGGGCCCTCCTGGGTCTCCTCCATAGTGGGGCCCTCCTGGGTCTCCTCCATAGTGGGGCCCTCCTGGGTCTCCTCCATAGTGGGGCCCTCCTGGGTCTCCTCCATAGTGGGGCCCTCCTGGGTCTCCTCCATAGTGGGGCCCTCCTGGGTCTCCTCCATAGTGGGGCCCTCCTGGGTCTCCTCCATAGTGGGGTCCTCCTGGGTCTCCTCCATAGTGGGGTCCTCCTGGGTCTCCTCCATAGTGGGGTCCTCCTGGGTCTCCTCCATAGTGGGGTCCTCCTGGGTCTCCTCCATAGTGGGGTCCTCCTGGGTCTCCTCCATAGCGATTCATTTCATTTATATGTGGACGGATAGTTCGCGCTGACACTGATGCTCCCTGAGCCTGCAGGACAGCTTGAATATCTTTGGAACTTGTTTGGGGCTGCTTATCCACCATCCGGACTATTCTGTGTTGACACCTTTCATCAATGTTTCTCTTCCGTCCACCCCCAGGGAGATTATCTACAGGGCCATGGAGTGTAAATTTCTTGATAATGTTGCGCACTGTAGACAAAGACAAATCTAGATCTCTGGAGATGGACTTGTAACCTTGAGATTGTTGATATTTTTCCACAATTTTGGTTCTCAAGTCCTCAGACAGTTCTCTTCTCCTATTTCTGTTGTCCATGCTTAGTGTGGCACACACAGACACACAATGCAAAGACTAAGTGAACTTCTCTCCTTTTTATCTGCTTTCAGGTGTGATTTTTATATTGCCCACAGCTGTTACTTGCCCCAGGTGAGTATAAAGGAACATCACATGCTGGAAACAATCTTATTTATCCACAAATTTGAAAGGGGCCAATAATTGTGTCCAGACCATTTTTGAGTTTGGTGACATTATGTCCAATTTGCTTTTCTTCCTCCTTTTTTGGTTTAGTTCCAATACACACAAAGGGAATAAACATGTGTATAGCAAAACATGTGTTACTGCAATATATATATACAGAGGAGAGGAGATCTATATATATATACACACAAAGGGAATAAACATGTGTATAGCAAAACCTGTGTTACTGCAATATATATATATACAGAGGAGAGGAGATCTATATATATATATATATATATATATACACAAAGGGAATAAACATGTGTATAGCAAAACCTGTGTTACTGCAATATATATATATACAGAGGAGAGGAGATCTATATATATATATATATATATATATATACACAAAGGGAATA
>NW_026608990.1:0-17500 GCF_029499605.1 Hyla sarda | reverse complement strand
GAGCTATATACAGGACAGATGGGAGCTATATACAGGACAGATGGGAGCTATATACAGGACAGATGGGAGCTATATACAGGACAGATGGGAGCTATATACAGGACAGATGGGAGCTATATATACAGGACAGATGGGAGATATATACAGGACAGATGGGAGCTATATACAGGACAGATGGGAGCTATATACAGGACAGATGGGAGCTATATACAGGACAGATGGGAGCTATATACAGGACAGATGGGAGCTATATACAGGACAGATGGGAGCTATATACATGACAGATGGGAGCTATATACATGACAGATGGGAGCTATATACAGGACAGATGGGAGCTATATACAGGACAGATGGGAGCTATATACAGGACAGATGGGAGCTATATACAGGACAGATGGGAGCTATATACAGGACAGATGGGAGCTATATACAGGACAGATGGGAGATATATATACAGGACATATGTGAGATATATACAAAACAGATGGGAGATATATACAGGACAGATGGGAGCTATATACAGGACAGATGGGAGCTATATACAGGACAGATGGGAGATATATACAGGACAGATGGGAGCTATATACAGGACAGATGGGAGATATATACAGGACAGATGGGAGATATATACAGGACAGATGGGAGCTATATACAGGACAGATGGGAGCTATATACAGGACAGATGGGAGCTATATACAGGACAGATGGGAGCTATATACAGGACAGATGGGAGCTATATACAGGACAGATGGGAGATATATATACAGGACAGATGGGAGCTATATACAGGACAGATGGGAGCTATATACAGGACAGATGGGAGCTATATACAGGACAGATGGGAGCTATATACAGGACAGATGGGAGCTATATACAGGACAGATGGGAGCTATATACAGGACAGATGGGAGCTATATACAGGACAGATGGGAGCTATATATACAGGACAGATGGGAGATATATATACAGGACAGATGGGAGCTATATACAGGACAGATGGGAGCTATATACAGGACAGATGGGAGCTATATACAGGACAGATGGGAGCTATATACAGGACAGATGGGAGCTATATACAGGACAGATGGGAGCTATATACAGGACAGATGGGAGCTATATATACAGGACAGATGGGAGATATATATACAGGACAGATGGGAGCTATATACAGGACAGATGGGAGATATATATACAGGACATATGTGAGATATATACAAAACAGATGGGAGATATATACAGGACAGATGGGAGCTATATACAGGACAGATGGGAGCTATATACAGGACAGATGGGAGCTATATACAGGACAGATGGGAGATAGATGTATACAGGACAGATGGGAGATAGATATATATATATATATATATATATATATATATATATGATAAATACATAATGAATAAATATGAACCAAAGAGAATCATCAGCAGCTGTAGAACAACAAATCTCAGCACAGCGTCCAATACTACATAACACACACAGCCCCACTACTCACAGGGATCCATGTACTGCGCCATCTTGGTTTCTGGCAACCTGTGGCCCCGCCCAACTACATCCTGCCTCCTGTCATGATCATGTGATCAGTCACATGAGTAGTAGGAGTGTATGAAACAGCATAAGGTGACGAAGCTCCGCGCCAAATAATATACACAGCTCTACACTATATAACATACACAGCTCTACACTATATAATATACACAACTCTACACTATATAATATACACAGCTCTACACTATATAATATACACAACTCTACACTATATAATATACACAACTCTACACTATATAATATACACAGCTCTACACTATATACTATACACAGCTCTACACTATATACTATACACAGCTCTACACTATATAATATACACAACTCTACACTATATAATATACACAGCTCTACACTATATACTATACACAGCTCTACACTATATACTATACACAGCTCTACACTATATAATATACACAACTCTACACTATATAATATACACAGCTCTACACTATATACTATACACAGCTCTACACTATATAATATACACAGCTCTACACTATATAATATACACAGCTCTACACTATATAATACACACAGCTCTACACTATATAACATACACAGCTCTACACTATATAATATACACAGCTCTACACTATATAATATACACAGCTCTACACTATATACTATACACAACTCTACACTATATAATATACACAGCTCTACACTATATAATATACACAACTCTACACTATATAATATACACAGCTCTACACTATATAATATACACAGCTCTACACTATATAATATACACAGCTCTACACTATATAATATACACAGCTCTACACTATATAATATACACAGCTCTACACTATATAATATACAGCTCTACACTATATAATATACACAGCTCTACACTATATAATATACACAGCTCTACACTATATAATATACACAGCTCTACACTATATAATATACACAGCTCTACACTATATAATATACAGCTCTACACTATATAATATACACAGCTCTACACTATATAATATACACAGCTCTACACTATATAATATACACAGCTCTACACTATATAATATACAGCTCTACACTATATAATATACAGCTCTACACTATATAATATACACAGCTCTACACTATATACTATACACAGCTCTACACTATATAATATACACAGCTCTACACTATATACTATACACAGCTCTACACTATATAATATACACAGCTCTACACTATATAATATACACAGCTCTACACTATATAATATACACAGCTCTACACCATATAACATACAGCTCTACACTATATAATATACACAGCTCTACACTATATAATATACACAGCTCTACACTATATAATATACACAGCTCTACACTATATAATATATACAGCTCTACACTATATAATATACACAGCTCTACACTATATAATATACACAGCTCTACACTAGATAATATACACAGCTCTACAATATATAATATACACAGCTCTACACTATATAACATACAGCTCTACACTATATAATATACACAACTCTACACTATATAATATACACAGCTCTACACTATATAATATACACAGCTCTACACTATATAATATACACAGCTCTACACTATATAATATACACAGCTCTACACTATATAATATACACAGCTCTACACTATATAATATACACAGCTCTACACTATATAATATACACAGCTCTA
The DNA here is from genome assembly GCF_029499605.1 of Hyla sarda. Taxonomy (NCBI): domain Eukaryota; kingdom Metazoa; phylum Chordata; class Amphibia; order Anura; family Hylidae; genus Hyla; species Hyla sarda. The sequence goes on along the minus strand of NW_026608990.1, from coordinate 14,294 downwards.
CACTATATAATATACACAGCTCTACACTATATAACTATACACAAGCTCTACACTATATAATATACACAGCTCTACACTATATAATATACACAGCTCTACACTATATAATATACACAGCTCTACACTATATAATATACACAGCTCTACACTATATAATATACACAGCTCTACACTATATACTATACACAGCTCTACACTATATAATATACACAGCTCTACACTATATAATATACAGCTCTACACTATATAATATACACAGCTCTACACTATATAATATACACAGCTCTACACTATATAATATACACAGCTCTACACTATATAATATACACAGCTCTACACTATATAATATACAGCTCTACACTATATAATATACACAGCTCTACACTATATAATATACACAGCTCTACACTATATAATATACACAGCTCTACACTATATAATATACAGCTCTACACTATATAATATACAGCTCTACACTATATAATATACACAGCTCTACACTATATACTATACACAGCTCTACACTATATAATATACACAGCTCTACACTATATACTATACACAGCTCTACACTATATAATATACACAGCTCTACACTATATAATATACACAGCTCTACACTATATAATATACACAGCTCTACACCATATAACATACAGCTCTAATACAGCTCTACACTATATAATATACACAGCTCTACACTATATAATATACACAGCTCTACACTATATAATATACACAGCTCTACACTATATAATATATACAGCTCTACACTATATAATATACACAGCTCTACACTATATAATATACACAGCTCTACACTATATAATATACACAGCTCTACAATATATAATATACACAGCTCTACACTATATAACATACAGCTCTACACTATATAATATACACAACTCTACACTATATAATATACACAGCTCTACACTATATAATATACACAGCTCTACACTATATACTATACACAGCTCTACACTATATAATATACACAGCTCTACACTATATAATATACACAGCTCTACACTATATAACATACAGCTCTACACTATATAATATACACAGCTCTACACTATATAACATACAGCTCTACACTATATAATATACACAGCTCTACACTATATACTATACACAGCTCTACACTATATAATATACACAGCTCTACACTATATAATATACACAGCTCTACACTATATAATATACACAGCTCTACACTATATAATATACACAGCTCTACACTATATAATATACACAGCTCTACACTATATAATATACACAGCTCTACACTATATAACATACACAGCTCTACACTATATAATATACACAGCTCTACACTATATAATATACACAGCTCTACACTATATAATATACACAGCTCTACACTATATAATATACACAGCTCTACACTATATAATATACACAGCTCTACACTATATAATATACACAGCTCTACACTATATACTATACACAGCTCTACACTATATAATATACACAGCTCTACACTATATAATATACACAGCTCTACACTATATAATATACACAGCTCTACACTATATAATATACACAGCTCTACACTATATAATATACACAGCTCTACACTATATACTATACACAGCTCTACACTATATAATATACACAGCTCTACACTATATAATATACACAGCTCTACACTATATAATATACACAGCTCTACACTATATAATATACACAGCTCTACACTATATAATATACACAGCTCTACACTATATAACATACACAGCTCTACACTATATAACTATACACAGCTCTACACTATATAATATACACAGCTCTACACTATATAATATACACAGCTCTACACTATATAATATACACAGCTCTACACTATATAATATACACAGCTCTACACTATATAACATACACAGCTCTACACTATATACTATACACAGCTCTACACTATATAATATACACAGCTCTACACTATATAATATACACAGCTCTACACTATATAATATACACAGCTCTACACTATATAATATACACAGCTCTACACTATATAATATACACAGCTCTACACTATATAACATACACAGCTCTACACTATATAATATACACAGCTCTACACTATATAACATACACAGCTCTACACTATATAATATACACAGCTCTACACTATATAATATACACAGCTCTACACTATATAACATACACAGCTCTACACTATATAATATACACAGCTCTACACTATATAATATACACAGCTCTACACTATATAATATACACAGCTCTACACTATATAACATACACAGCTCTACACTATATAATATACACAGCTCTACACTATATACTATACACAGCTCTACACTATATAATATACACAGCTCTACACTATATAATATACACAGCTCTACACTATATAATATACACAGCTCTACACTATATACTATACAGCTCTACACTATATAACATACACAGCTCTACACTATATAATATACACAGCTCTACACTATATAATATACACAGCTCTACACTATATACTATACAGCTCTACACTATATAATATACACAGCTCTACACTATATAATATACACAGCTCTACACTATATAATATACACAGCTCTACACTATATAATATACACAGCTCTACACTATATAATATACACAGCTCTACACTATATAATATACACAGCTCTACACTATATAATATACACAGCTCTACACTATATAATATACACAGCTCTACACTATATACTATACACAGCTCTACACTATATAATATACACAGCTCTACACTATATAATATACACAGCTCTACACTATATAATATACACAGCTCTACACTATATAATATACACAGCTCTACACTATATAACATACACAGCTCTACACTATATAATATACACAGCTCTACACTATATAATATACACAGCTCTACACTATATACTATACACAGCTCTACACTATATACTATACACAGCTCTACACTATATACTATACACAGCTCTACACTATATAATATACACAGCTCTACACTATATAATATACACAGCTCTACACTATATAATATACACAGCTCTACACTATATACTATACACAGCTCTACACTATATAATATACACAGCTCTACACTATATAACTATACACAGCTCTACACTATATAACTATACACAGCTCTACACTATATAATATACACAGCTCTACACTATATAATATACACAGCTCTACACTATATAATATACACAGCTCTACACTATATAATATACAGCTCTACACTATATACTATACACAGCTCTACACTATATACTATACACAGCTCTACACTATATAATATACACAGCTCTACACTATATAATATACACAGCTCTACACTATATAATACACAGCTCTACACTATATAATATACACAGCTCTACACTATATAATATACACAGCTCTACACTATATAATATACACAGCTCTACACTATATAATATACACAGCTCTACACTATATAATATACACAGCTCTACACTATATAATATACACAGCTCTACACTATATAATATACACAGCTCTACACTATATAATATACACAGCTCTACACTATATAACATACACAGCTCTACACTATATAATATACACAGCTCTACACTATATAATATACACAGCTCTACACTATATAATATACACAGCTCTACACTATATAATATACACAGCTCTACACTATATAACTATACACAGCTCTACACTATATAACATACACAGCTCTACACTATATAATATACACAGCTCTACACTATATACTATACAGCTCTACACTATATACTATACACAGCTCTACACTATATAATATACACAGCTCTACACTATATAATATACACAGCTCTACACTATATAATATACACAGCTCTACACTATATAACATACACAGCTCTACACTATATAACATACACAGCTCTACACTATATAATATACACAGCTCTACACTATATACTATACAAGCTCTACACTATATACTATACACAGCTCTACACTATATACTATACACAGCTCTACACTATATAATATACACAGCTCTACACTATATAATATACACAGCTCTACACTATATAATACACAGCTCTACACTATATAATATACACAGCTCTACACTATATAATATACACAGCTCTACACTATATAATATACACAGCTCTACACTATATAATATACACAGCTCTACACTATATAATATACACAACTCTACACTATATAATATACACAACTCTACACTATATAATATACACAGCTCTACACTATATAATATACACAGCTCTACACTATATAATATACACAGCTCTACACTATATAATATACACAGCTCTACACTATATAATATACACAGCTCTACACTATATAATATACACAACTCTACACTATATAATATACACAGCTCTACACTATATAATATACACAGCTCTACACTATATAATATACACAGCTCTACACTATATAATATACACAGCTCTACACTATATAATATACAGCTCTACACTATATAATATACACAGCTCTACACTATATAATATACACAGCTCTACACTATATAATATACACAGCTCTACACTATATAATATACACAGCTCTACACTATATAATATACACAGCTCTACACTATATAATATACACAGCTCTACACTATATAATATACACAGCTCTACACTATATAATATACACAGCTCTACACTATATAATATACACAGCTCTACACTATATAATATACACAGCTCTACACTATATAAATACAGCTACACTAATAACAGCTCTACACTATATAATATACACAGCTCTACACTATATAATATACACAGCTCTACACTATATAATATACACAGCTCTACACTATATAATATACACAGCTCTACACTATATAATATACACAGCTCTACACTATATACTATACACAGCTCTACACTATATAATATACACAGCTCTACACTATATAATATACACAGCTCTACACTATATAATATACACAGCTCTACACTATATAATATACACAGCTCTACACTATATAATATACACAGCTCTACACTATATAATATACACAGCTCTACACTATATAATATACACAGCTCTACACTATATAATATACACAGCTCTACACTATATAATATACACAGCTCTACACTATATAATATACACAGCTCTACACTATATACTATACACAGCTCTACACTATATAATATACACAGCTCTACACTATATAATATACACAGCTCTACACTATATAATATACAGCTCTACACTATATAATATACACAGCTCTACACTATATAATATACAGCTCTACACTATATAATATACACAGCTCTACACTATATAATATACACAGCTCTACACTATATAATATACACAGCTCTACACTATATAATATACACAGCTCTACACTATATAATATACACAGCTCTACACTATATAATATACACAGCTCTACACTATATAATATACAGCTCTACACTATATAATATACACAGCTCTACACTATATAATATACACAACTCTACACTATATAATATACACAGCTCTACACTATATAATATACACAGCTCTACACTATATACTATACACAGCTCTACACTATATAATATACACAGCTCTACACTATATAATATACACAGCTCTACACTATATAATATACACAGCTCTACACTATATAAATACACAGCTCTACACTATATAATATACACAGCTCTACACTATATAATATACACAGCTCTACACTATATAATATACACAGCTCTACACTATATAATATACACAGCTCTACACTATATAATATACACAGCTCTACACTATATAATATACACAGCTCTACACTATATAATATACACAGCTCTACACTATATAATATACACAGCTCTACACTATATAATATACACAGCTCTACACTATATAATATACACAGCTCTACACTATATAATATACACAGCTCTACACTATATAATATACACAGCTCTACACTATATAATATACACAGCTCTACACTATATAATATACACAGCTCTACACTATATAACATACACAGCTCTACACTATATAATATACACAGCTCTACACTATATACTATACACAGCTCTACACTATATAATATACACAGCTCTACACTATATAATATACACAGCTCTACACTATATAATATACACAGCTCTACACTATATAATATACACAGCTCTACACTATATAATATACACAGCTCTACACTATATAATATACACAGCTCTACACTATATAATATACACAGCTCTACACTATATAATATACACAGCTCTACACTATATAATATACACAGCTCTACACTATATAATATACACAGCTCTACACTATATAATATACACAGCTCTACACTATATAATATACACAGCTCTACACTATATAATATACACAGCTCTACACTATATAATATACACAGCTCTACACTATATAATATACACAGCTCTACACTATATAATATACACAGCTCTACACTATATACTATACACAGCTCTACACTATATAATATACACAGCTCTACACTATATAATATACACAGCTCTACACTATATAATATACACAGCTCTACACTATATAATATACACAGCTCTACACTATATAATATACACAGCTCTACACTATATAATATACAGCTCTACACTATATAATATACACAGCTCTACACTATATAATATACACAGCTCTACACTATATACTATACAGCTCTACACTATATAATATACACAGCTCTACACTATATAATATACACAGCTCTACACTATATAATATACACAGCTCTACACTATATAATATACACAGCTCTACACTATATAATATACACAGCTCTACACTATATACTATACACAGCTCTACACTATATAATATACACAGCTCTACACTATATAATATACAGCTCTACACTATATAATATACACAGCTCTACACTATATAATATACACAGCTCTACACTATATAATATACACAGCTCTACACTATATAATATACAGCTCTACACTATATAATATACACAGCTCTACACTATATAATATACACAGCTCTACACTATATAATATACACAGCTCTACACTATATAATATACACAGCTCTACACTATATAATATACACAGCTCTACACTATATAATATACACAGCTCTACACTATATAATATACACAGCTCTACACTATATAATATACACAGCTCTACACTATATAATATACAGCTCTACACTATATAATATACACAGCTCTACACTATATAATATACACAGCTCTACACTATATAATATACACAGCTCTACACTATATAATATACACAGCTCTACACTATATAATATACACAGCTCTACACTATATAATATACAGCTCTACACTATATAACTATACACAGCTCTACACTATATAATATACACAGCTCTACACTATATAATATAACAGCTCTACACTATACTATACACAGCTCTACACTATATAATATACACAGCTCTACACTATATAATATACAAGCTCTACACTATATAACATACACAGCTCTACACTATATACTATACACAGCTCTACACTATATAATATACACAGCTCTACACTATATAATATACACAGCTCTACACTATATAATACACAGCTCTACACTATATAATACACAGCTCTACACTATATAATATACACAGCTCTACACTATATAATATACACAGCTCTACACTATATAATATACACAGCTCTACACTATATACTATACACAGCTCTACACTATATAATATACACAGCTCTACACTATATAATATACACAGCTCTACACTATATAATATACACAGCTCTACACTATATAATATACACAGCTCTACACTATATAATATACACAGCTCTACACTATATAATATACACAGCTCTACACTATATAATATACACAGCTCTACACTATATAATATACACAGCTCTACACTATATAATATACACAGCTCTACACTATATAATATACACAGCTCTACACTATATAATATACACAGCTCTACACTATATAATATACACAGCTCTACACTATATAATATACAGCTCTACACTATATAATATACACAGCTCTACACTATATAATATACACAACTCTACACTATATAATATACACAGCTCTACACTATATAATATACACAGCTCTACACTATATAATATACACAGCTCTACACTATATAATATACACAGCTCTACACTATATAATATACACAGCTCTACACTATATAATATACACAGCTCTACACTATATAATATACACAGCTCTACACTATATAATATACACAGCTCTACACTATATAATATAACAGCTCTACACTATATAATATACAGCTCTACACTATATAATATACACAGCTCTACACTATATAATATACACAAGCTCTACACTATATAATATACACAGCTCTACACTATATAATATACACAGCTCTACACTATATAACCATACACAGCTCTACACTATATACTATACACAGCTCTACACTATATAATATACACAGCTCTACACTATATAACATACACAGCTCTACACTATATAATATACACAGCTCTACACTATATAACATACACAGCTCTACACTATATAATATACACAGCTCTACACTATATAATATACACAGCTCTACACTATATACTATACACAGCTCTACACTATATAATATACACAGCTCTACACTATATAATATACACAGCTCTACACTATATAATATACACAGCTCTACACTAATATACAGCTCTACACTATATAATATACACAGCTCTACACTATATAATATACACAGCTCTACACTATATAATATACAGCTCTACACTATATAATATACACAAGCTCTACACTATATAATATACACAACTCTACACTATATAATATACACAAGCTCTACACTATATAATATACACAGCTCTACACTATATACTATACACAGCTCTACACTATATAATATACACAGCTCTACACTATATAACATACACAGCTCTACACTATATAATATACACAGCTCTACACTATATACTATACACAGCTCTACACTATATACTATACACAGCTCTACACTATATAATATACAGCTCTACACTATATACTATACACAGCTCTACACTATATAATATACACAGCTCTACACTATATAATATACACAGCTCTACACTATATAATATACACAGCTCTACACTATATAATATACACAGCTCTACACTATATAATATACACAGCTCTACACTATATAATATACACAGCTCTACACTATATAATATACAGCTCTACACTATATAATATACACAGCTCTACACTATATAATATACACAACTCTACACTATATAATATACACAGCTCTACACTATATAATATACACAGCTCTACACTATATAACATACACAGCTCTACACTATATAATATACACAGCTCTACACTATATACTATACACAGCTCTACACTATATAATATACAGCTCTACACTATATACTATACACAGCTCTACACTATATAATATACACAGCTCTACACTATATAATATACACAGCTCTACACTATATAATATACACAGCTCTACACTATATAATATACACAGCTCTACACTATATAATATACACAGCTCTACACTATATAATATACACAGCTCTACACTATATAATATACAGCTCTACACTATATAATATACACAGCTCTACACTATATAATATACACAGCTCTACACTATATAATATACACAGCTCTACACTATATAATATACACAGCTCTACACTATATAATATACACAACTCTACACTATATAATATACACAGCTCTACACTATATAATATACAGCTCTACACTATATAATATACAGCTCTACACTATATAATATACACAGCTCTACACTATATAATATACACAGCTCTACACTATATAATATACACAGCTCTACACTATATAATATACACAGCTCTACACTATATAACATACACAGCTCTACACTATATAACATACACAGCTCTACACTATATAATATACACAGCTCTACACTATATAACATACACAGCTCTACACTATATAACATACACAGCTCTACACTATATAATATACACAGCTCTACACTATATAATATACACAGCTCTACACTATATACTATACACAGCTCTACACTATATACTATACACAGCTCTACACTATATAATATACACAGCTCTACACTATATAATATACACAGCTCTACACTATATAATATACACAGCTCTACACTATATAACATACACAGCTCTACACTATATAATATACAGCTCTACACTATATAATATACACAGCTCTACACTATATAACATACACAGCTCTACACTATATAATATACACAGCTCTACACTATATAACATACACAGCTCTACACTATATAACATACACAGCTCTACACTATATAATATACAGCTCTACACTATATAATACACAGCTCTACACTATATAACTATACACAGCTCTACACTATATAATATACACAGCTCTACACTATATAATATACAGCTCTACACTATATAATATACACAGCTCTACACTATATAATATACACAGCTCTACACTATATAATATACACAGCTCTACACTATATAATACACAGCTCTACACTATATAATATACAGCTCTACACTATATAATATACACAGCTCTACACTATATAATATACACAGCTCTACACTATATAACATACACAGCTCTACACTATATAATATACACAACTCTACACTATATAATATACACAGCTCTACACTATATAACATACACAGCTCTACACTATATAACATACACAGCTCTACACTATATAATATACACAGCTCTACACTATATAATATACACAGCTCTACACTATATAATATACACAGCTCTACACTATATAATATACAGCTCTACACTATATAATATACACAGCTCTACACTATATAATATACACAGCTCTACACTATATAATATACACAGCTCTACACTATATAATATACACAGCTCTACACTATATAATATACACAGCTCTACACTATATAATATACACAGCTCTACACTATATAATATACACAGCTCTACACTATATAACATACACAGCTCTACACTATATAACATACACAGCTCTACACTATATAATATACACAGCTCTACACTATATAATATACACAGCTCTACACTATATAATATACAGCTCTACACTATATAACATACACAGCTCTACACTATATAATATACAGCTCTACACTATATAATATACACAGCTCTACACTATATAATATACACAGCTCTACACTATATAATATACACAGCTCTACACTATATAACATACACAGCTCTACACTATATAACATACAGCTCTACACTATATAATATACAGCTCTACACTATATAATATACACAGCTCTACACTATATAATATACACAGCTCTACACTATATAATATACACAGCTCTACACTATATAATATACACAGCTCTACACTATATAACATACACAACTCTACACTATATAACATACACAGCTCTACACTATATAACATACAGCTCTACACTATATAATATACACAGCTCTACACAATATAATATACACAGCTCTACACTATATAATATACAGCTCTACACTATATAACATACACAGCTCTACACTATATAATATACACAGCTCTACACTATATAATATACACAGCTCTACACTATATAATATACACAGCTCTACACTATATAACATACACAGCTCTACACTATATAATATACACAGCTCTACACTATATAATATACACAGCTCTACACTATATAATATACACAGCTCTACACTATATAATATACACAGCTCTACACTATATAACATACACAGCTCTACACTATATAACATACACAGCTCTACACTATATAATATACAGCTCTACACTATATAATATACACAGCTCTACACTATATAATATACACAGCTCTACACTATATAATATACACAGCTCTACACTATATAATATACACAGCTCTACACTATATAATATACACAACTCTACACTATATAATATACACAGCTCTACACTATATAATATACACAACTCTACACTATATAATATACACAGCTCTACACAATATAATATACACAGCTCTACACTATATAATATACAGCTCTACACTATATAATATACACAGCTCTACACTATATAATATACACAGCTCTACACAATATAATATACACAGCTCTACACTATATAATATACAGCTCTACACTATATAATATACACAGCTCTACACTATATAACATACACAGCTCTACACTATATAATATACACAGCTCTACACTATATAATATACACAGCTCTACACTATATAATATACACAGCTCTACACTATATAATATACACAGCTCTACACTATATAACATACACAGCTCTACACTATATACTATACACAGCTCTACACTATATACTATACACAGCTCTACACTATATAACATACACAGCTCTACACTATATAACATACACAGCTCTACACTATATAACATACACAGCTCTACACTATATAACATACAGCTCTACACTATATTATATACAGCTCTACACTATATAACATACACAGCTCTACACTATATAATATACACAGCTCTACACTATATAATATACACAGCTCTACACTATATAATATACACAGCTCTACACTATATAATATACACAGCTCTACACTATATAATATACACAGCTCTACACTATATACTATACACAGCTCTACACTATATACTATACACAGCTCTACACTATATACTATACAGCTCTACACTATATAATATACACAGCTCTACACTATATAATATACACAGCTCTACACTATATAATATACACAGCTCTACACTATATAATATACACAGCTCTACACTATATAATATACACAGCTCTACACTATATAACATACACAGCTCTACACTATATAATATACACAGCTCTACACTATATACTATACACAGCTCTACACTATATACTATACACAGCTCTACACTATATAATATACAGCTCTACACTATATAATATACACAGCTCTACACTATATAATATACAGCTCTACACTATATAATATACACAGCTCTACACTATATAATATACACAGCTCTACACTATATAATATACACAGCTCTACACTATATAATATACACAGCTCTACACTATATAATATACACAGCTCTACACTATATAATACACAGCTCTACACTATATAATATACACAGCTCTACACTATATAATATACACAGCTCTACACTATATACTATACACAGCTCTACACTATATAATATACACAGCTCTACACTATATAATATACACAGCTCTACACTATATACTATACACAGCTCTACACTATATAACATACACAGCTCTACACTATATAATATACACAGCTCTACACTATATAATATACACAGCTCTACACTATATAATATACACAGCTCTACACTATATAATATACACAGCTCTACACTATATAATATACACAACTCTACACTATATAACATACACAGCTCTACACTATATAATATACACAGCTCTACACTATATAATATACACAGCTCTACACTATATAAATACACAGCTCTACACTATATACTATACACAGCTCTACACTATATACTATACACAGCTCTACACTATATAACATACACAGCTCTACACTATATAACATACACAGCTCTACACTATATAACATACACAGCTCTACACTATATAACATACAGCTCTACACTATATTATATACAGCTCTACACTATATAACATACACAGCTCTACACTATATAATATACACAGCTCTACACTATATAATATACACAGCTCTACACTATATAATATACACAGCTCTACACTATATAATATACACAGCTCTACACTATATAATATACACAGCTCTACACTATATACTATACACAGCTCTACACTATATACTATACACAGCTCTACACTATATACTATACAGCTCTACACTATATAATATACACAGCTCTACACTATATAATATACACAGCTCTACACTATATAATATACACAGCTCTACACTATATAATATACACAGCTCTACACTATATAATATACACAGCTCTACACTATATAACATACACAGCTCTACACTATATAATATACACAGCTCTACACTATATACTATACACAGCTCTACACTATATACTATACACAGCTCTACACTATATAATATACAGCTCTACACTATATAATATACACAGCTCTACACTATATAATATACAGCTCTACACTATATAATATACACAGCTCTACACTATATAATATACACAGCTCTACACTATATAATATACACAGCTCTACACTATATAATATACACAGCT
>NW_026608989.1:0-44544 GCF_029499605.1 Hyla sarda | reverse complement strand
CTGCATCTCTCATGACCCCCATAACACCCCTCCTGCATCTCTCATGACCCCCATAACACTCCACTGCATCTCTCATGATCCCCATAACACCCCTCCTGCATCTCTCATGACCCCCATAACACCCCTCCTGCATCTCTCATGACCCCCATAACACCCCTCCTGCATCTCTCATGACCCCCATGACACCCCCCCCCCCCCCCCCCCCACACACACACACAAACACCTCTCATCACCATTGCAGTCCCCTGACAACCATACAATCCCCCGGGTCCCCCGCGCCAGTTTACTTACCCTGCCGGGGATCGTTGCAGAGGCGGGAGTCTGCTGCTGCTCCTGTCACTGCACGGAGGATGCTGGAGGTTCCCGCGGGGACGCAAGCAGGGACAGGTCAGGTGATTGTCGTAGACGTGCGTGCCTGCGCGGGGCACGTGACGTCTCTACTCCAATCATCCCCTGACCTGTCCGGTGCCGGCCCTGCTTTGTTTCTTAAGGGGCCCGCGCCCCTCAAAAATGTAATTTTGGTGAAATGTGCGGGCCCCCCGAAGTGTCCCGTCGCTACAGGACGGGCAAGCACCGGCTCTGCTCGGGGCCCCCCAGCCAGCTCGGGGCCCCAAGCAATTGCTTGGTTTGCCGGTCCGGTAGCGACGGGCCTGGGGACTATACTGCACCAATGTGTGGGACTATACTGCACCTAATGTGGGGAACTATACTGCACCTAATGTGGGGAACTATACTGCACCTAATGTGGGGAGAACTATACTGCACCTAATGTGGGGAGAACTATACTGCACCTAATGTGGGGAGAACTATACTGCACCTAATGTGGGGAGAACTATACTGCACCTAATGTGGGGAACTATACTGCACCTAATGTGGGGAACTATACTGCACCTAATGTGGGGAACTATACTGCACCTAATGTGGGGGAACTACTGTATACTGCACCTAATGTGGGGAACTATACTGCACCTAATGTGGAGGGAACTATACTGCACCTAATGTGGGGGAACTATACTGCACCTAATGTGGGGAACTATACTGCACCTAATGTGGGTAACTATACTGCACCTAATGTGGGGAACTATACTGCACCTAATGTGGGGAACTATACTGCACCTAATGTGGGGAACTATACTGCACCTAATGTGGGGGAACTATACTGCACCTAATGTGGGGAACTATACTGCACCTAATGTGGGGAGAACTATACTGCACCTAATGTGGAGGGAACTATACTGCACCTAATGTGGGGAACTATACTGCACCTAATGTGGGGGAACTATACTGCACCAATGTGGGGAGAACTATACTGCACCTAATGTGGGGAACTATACTGCACCTAATGTGGGGGAACTATACTGCACCTAATGTGGGGAGAACTATACTGCACCTAATGTGGGGAACTATACTGCACCTAATGTGGGGAACTATACTGCACCAATGTGGGGAGAACTATACTGCACCTAATGTGGGGAACTATACTGCACCTAATGTGGGGGAACTATACTGCACCTAATGTGGGGAGAACTATACTGCACCAATGTGGGGAACTATACTGCACCAATGTGGGGAGAACTATACTGCACCTAATGTGGGGGAACTATACTGCACCTAATGTGGGGAGAACTATACTGCACCTAATGTGGGGAGAACTATACTGCACCTAATGTGGGAGAACTATACTTCACCTAATGTGGAGGGAACTATACTGCACCTAATATGGGGAGAACTATACTGCACCTAATGTGGGGGAACTATACTGCACCTAATGTGAGGAACTATACTGCACCTAATGTGGGGGAACTATACTGCACCTAATGAGGGGGGGATTATATACTGCACCTAATGTGGGGGAACTATACTGCCAACCTAATGTGGGGAGCTATACTGCACCTAATGTGGAGGGAACTGTACTGCACCTAATGTGGAGAGCTATACTGTACCTAATGTGGGGAACTATACTGCACCTAATGTGGGGGCACTATACTGCACCTAATGAGGGGGGGGGGACTATATACTGCACCTAATGTGGGGGAACTATACTGTCAACCTAATGTGGGGAGCTATACTGCACCTAATGAGGGGGGGGGGGACTATATATTGCACCTAATGTGGGGGAACTATACTGCCAACCTAATGTGGGGATCTATACTGCACCTAATGTGGAGGGAACTGTACTGCACCTAATGTGGAGAGCTATACTGCAACTAATGTGGAGAACTATACTGCACCTAATGTGGAGAACTATACTGCACCTAATGTGGGGAGAACTATACTGCACCTAATGTGGGGAGAACTATACTGCACCTAATGTGGGGAGAACTATACTGCACCTAATGTGGGGAGAACTATACTGCACCTAATGTGGGGAACTATACTGCACCTAATGTGGGGAACTATACTGCACCTAATGTGGGGAGAACTATACTGCACCTAATGTGGGGGAACTATACTGTACCTAATATGGGGAGAACTATACTGCACCTGAAGTGGGGGAACTATACAGCCAACCTAATGTGGGGGAACTATACTGCACCTAATGTGGGGGACTGTACTGCACCCAATGTGGGGGACTATACTGCACCTAATGTGGGGAGAACTATACTGCACCTAATGTGAAGAGCTATACTGCACCTAATGTGGGGGAACTATACTGCACCTAATGTGGGGAACTATACTGCACCTAATGTGGGGAACTACACTGCACCTAATGTGGGGGAACTATACTGCACCTAATGAGGGGGGACTATATACTGCACCTAATGTGGGGGAACTATACTGCCAACCTAATGTGGAGGGAACTGTACTGCACCTAATGTGGAGAGCTATACTGTACCTAATGTGGTGAACTATACTGCATCTAATGTGCGGGAACTATACTGCACCTAATGAGGGGGGGGGCGGGGATTATATACTGCACCTAATGTGGGGGAACTATAATGCCAGCCTAATGTGGAGAGCTATACTGCACCTAATGTGCAGGGAACTGTACTGCACCTAATGTGGAGAGCTATACTGCACCTAATGTGGAGAGCTATACTGAACCTAGTGTGGGGAGAACTATACTGCACCTAATGTGGGGAGAACTATACTGCACCTAATGTGGGGAGAACTATACTGCACCTAATGTGGGGAGAACTATACTGCACCTAATGTGGGGAGAACTATACTGCACCTAATGTGGGGAGAACTATACTGCACCTAATGTGGGGAGAACTATACTGCACCTAATGTGGGGAGAACTATACTGCACCTAATGTGGGGGAACTATACTGTATCTAATGTGGGGAGAACTATACTGCACCTGAAGTGGGGGAACTTTACTGCACCTAATGTGGGGAGAACTATACTGCACCTAATGTGGGGGAACTATACAGCACCTGAAGTGGGGGAACTATACTGCACCTAATGTGGGGGAACTCTACTGCACCTAATGTGGGGGAACTATACTGCACCTAATGTGGGGGACTATAATGGACCTAATGTGGGGGACTATACTGCACCTAATGTGGGGAGAACTAGACTGCACCTAATGTGGGGAGAACTATACTGCACCTAATGTGGGGGAACTATACAGCCAACCTAATGTGGGGGAACTATACTGCACCTAATGTGGAGAACTATACTGCACCTAATGTGCAGAGCTATACTGCACCTAATGTGGGGGCACTATACTGTACCTAATGTGGGGAACTATACTGCACCTAATGTGGGGGAACTATACTGCACCTAATGAGGGGGGGGACTATATACTGCACCTAATGTGGGGGAACTATACTGCCAACCTAATGCGGGGAGCTAAACTGCACCTAAGGTGGAGGGAACTGTACTGCACCTAATGTGGAGAGCTATACTGCACCTAATGTGGAGAACTATACTGCACCTAATGTGGGGAGAACTATACTGTACCTAATGTGGTTAGAACTATACTGCACCTAAAGTGGGGGAACTATACAGCACCTGAAGTGGGGGAACTATACTGCACCTTATGTGGGGGACTATACTGCACCTAATGTGGGGGACTATACTGCACCTAATGTGGGGAGAACTATACTGCACCTAATGTGGGGGACTATACTGCACCTAATGTGGGGAGAACTATACTGCACCTAATGTGGGGGAACTATACTGTACCTAATGTGGGGAGAACTATACTGCACCTGAAGTGGGGGAACTATACTGCACCTAATGTGGGGAGAACTATACTGCACCTAATGAGGGGGACTATACTGCACCTAATGTGGGGGAACTATACTGCACCTAATGTGGGGGAACTATACTGCACACTTAATGTGGGGGAGCTATACTCTTTACCTAATGTGGGGGGAACTATACAAAAATATAAAATTGTACTATTTTGAATCCTATAACTCTTATTTTTCTGTATATGGGGATGTGAGGGTCATTTTTTGCGCTGTGATTTGTAGTTTTTATCGGTACCATTTTTGTTTTGATGGGACTTTTCAATAGCTTTTTAGATATTTTTTTTTTAGTATTTGAAGTGACCAAAATTGTTCAAATCTAGTTAGTGCACTACTACGACTTTTGGGGCCCCACTTTTGATTTTGCCTAAGGCCACGCTAAGCCTAAAACCGGCCCTGATTATAAGGGAGTGTTGTGCCATTTTACTTTTTGAATTTGTGGTGGACTATGATCAGGTCTTGGTCGCTGACACCACTTTATTGAAACATTTGGCAAAGTACTGGTGTATTCCTTCTGTGATATATATATATGTATAGCCACGCAAAGTGATACGCCTGTGCTCGGTGGCTGTTTGCCGGCACAATGACACAATGCTGTGGGGCTGGTATACAGTAATTTCCAGGGCTGGTTTTCATCCCCAGTCCGGCCCTGTCCCAAGGATAGGGGATAAGTTTCAGATTGCGGGGGTCCGACCGCTGGGGGGCCCCGTGATCTCCTGTACGGGGCCCTGGCTCGCTGGCCAGATAGCGCAGGTTGACCGCCAGATGAAGGGGCAGCCGACACGCCCCCTCAAAAAAAGCGCTATGGCAGAGCCAGAGATATCCAAAGGCAGCGCTGCATCAGTCCCCCCAAAAAATGTGAGTTCCTGGATTTAAATATCTATATTCAGGATGGCTGTTCGCATACTGCCAACTATTTTAAGGAGGTGGATGCAAACAGATACCTCGACTTTAACAGTTGCCATCTTAAATAATGGAAGAAGAACATTCCATTCGGTCAAATGAAAAGAATCCGAAGGAATTGTTCTTCCACACAAAAATACCTACAACAACTAGAGAACCTGGAGGATCGTTTTAAACTAAAAGGGTATCCCAAACCCCTTATACAAGGAGCACGCCAGAGAGTGGACGAATTAGAACAAAGTGCTTGCTTGAAAAATAATAAACAGGGTAATGCAGAGGGGGGTTATAATGATGAAATTGATTCTGTTTTTCTAACTAGGTATTACACTTCACACACCAATATTTTTTTTAATTTTTTTTTATTTTTTTGTATAGGTAATATCACCAGCTCATATTATTGTGTCATGATTACTGGCACCATATGTAGTCCCCCAGTTATTCTTCTTTAGATGTTTTCCGTGTCCTGTGCAGTATCTCTCCCAGAAGTCCACTTGATGGCCCCCGTGGTGGTCTACACCCCGAAGTCATCAATTTTTACTCTAAGAGAGAGTGTGCAGCTGTTTCTGGAGACGGTCAACAATAACCTCTGCATGGTGGAATAATAGGTCACGATGTTTATCAGGATCAGTAGAAGCATCACCCACTCGATGATTATGATGGGGATTTCACGGATCTCGTCCCAGTCTTCATCATTATGGAATAATTCCTTTAATGTTTCATATCCAAAATAGAAAACTACACAGACAAAAGTCAGGCCACAGCAGGTGCATCTACTATGGTGGATGACTTTTTTTGCTCCTGGTAATTTATACATCTGGATGGACTGCCCAAGGTAGTATAAGGCTTCACATGTAATGGAAATTATCGTGCTGACAAAGTGTATCCTGGGATATTCTTCGGGGGACAATACATGCATAACAGCTGTGGAAAAACAGGAGGCCCACACAATGGCCAGCAGGATCCTCTGGATCAGGACCTGATGACCCCTGAACTCTTCAGTATGCATAACCATATACTTATAAATAAGAAAGGTTAGTACCAAAGTGCCAATGGACGTCCCTATGAATCCAATTCTGAATAATATGCTTTCGGGAAAGACATTTCCCACGTCACTGTGAAGGAAAAGAAACCAATGTTATTATGGATATTTCCTCACTCCCAACCCATGAAATAAGAATCATGTGCTTGTTTATCTTACCTGATGCTCATCAGTGGCGAGGCTGCATGGCCGAGGACGACCGTCATGATGTAGCTGGTGGCAAGCCAGGCCGCACACCAAAACGCCAACAGGAGGGGGACGAACCCCAGTCCTTTTAGCTCCATTTCAGACAAGTAGAAAAAGAAGACGCTAATCTCACTATTCTCACTAATCGCACTGGAACAGACTGAAGGCTCGGGCGGCTGTCAGTGGGATGTCAGGCCTCCAGCTGTCTATGACATCACATGTGACATGTCAGAATGACTGCTTGTTTCTTTGAGCTGCCATGATTTAGTATCTGCTATAGACAGAACCTGATGTTTTTACTATGGACCTTACAGACCTCAGAACCCAAGTAATTAGTGCAGGGGCTCCATTTTGATCATCTCATATTTCACATTATTTGAGTTCCAGGGCTCAGATACATTTGCACCCTCTATAGCAGTGGTCTTCAAGCTGTGAACCCCCAACCGCTGCAGAACCACAACTCCCAGCATGCCCAGACAGCAACTTTGCATAAGGAAATAGTCTAATTAAACTTTTCTTATATATAGAATCCCTGAAATCTCCAATCTCTCCTTTTATTGCTTTATGATCTGTGTTACTTATTTGTAAAAAACAATGTTTCTGATTGTCTTCCCCCCACACACTTATGGGCTATCTCTTCAAACTACTTTATTTGACCTAAAGTGTATAATTGATTTACATAAATAAGCCCCTTTTCATCTAAAAGAGTGAATCTTTAATTTTAAGGAATTCTTTAAGTGCTTTATTCGACCATAATGAAGTAAAGTCAAATCTCCATGTGATTTTAAACATATTTTAAGTTCCTCCCATACTTAATTATTTAGATATGCATGGGTGTAGTGAGTATCCCAGCTTCCAAAATCTCAAAAATATCCTTATAACGACCCATTAGGGTATGTTCACACTACAGTGTGTGAATGGAATCTCCGCTCGCTGAATTCAGTGAGCGAAGATTCAGACTGGCAGCCGGCGGCGGCGGTAGGACCGGGCGGCACTGAGCCGTCACCATTGACAGCTATGCAGTGCTCTCGGACTTCCGTGCAAAGAATGAACATGTTCTTTCTTTGGGCGGAACAATTTCAGTGGCGCTGAAATTCCGCAGTGTGAACGGGTCTCGCGGAAACCCATTCACACTAATGTTAAGTTCACACCGCGGAATTCGGCTCTCGGAATTCCGCCCGTGGAATTCCGCGGGAATTCTGTAGTGTGAACATACCCTAAGAGAGAAAAAATAGGACTACATTTTCCCTCCTTCTCATAATAGTCTGCAATTTTAGTGCTAAAAAGTACCTAAAAAAAAAAAAAGTGCCCAACCCCCATCGTGCTCAGCTAACGTTAAAGAAACATATTTCATTCTCGTGCTTTCCTGCCCCAAAGTAGTGAATTTAATAAAGAAATAAGAGCTTGGAACCATTTTTCTGATATCCATACAGTATAGAAACATAGAATGTGTCGGCAGATAAGAACCAATTGGCCCATCTAGTCTGCCCAATAATCTGAATCCTATCAATAGTCCCTGGCCCTATCTTATATGAAGGATAGCCTTATGCCTATCCCATGCATGTTTAAACTCCTTCACTGTATTTGAAGCGACTAGTGTTGCTCATGAATATTCGCAATTCAAATTTTAATCGCGAATATAGCATATTCGCGAATTTGCGAATATTGCAAATATAGCACTATATATTCATAATTACGAATATTCGCTTTTTTTGCGCATATGTGAAAATTTGTGCGCATATGCACAAATTTGCGAATATTGAGCCCTCCCTTCATTAATGGTATAGAGAACTGTGACTAGTGCATCAACTCTGTGATTTTTTGCCCAATAAAACCAATAGGCTAATTGTGGTCTATGGGGATCTCACTGCATGTAAGATAAGCAGGACCGTCTCGGCAGTACAGTGGGATGGGAGACCGTCACTGGTTCGAGTCCCAGGGTGGACAGTGTTACAGTGTTGTGGTTAAACTTTACTTTCCTGGAAAAGCTGCTGAGTTGCCCATAGCAACCAATCAAATTGCTTCTTTCATTTTTCAGAGGCCTTTTCAAAAATGAAAGAAGCGATCTGATTGGTTGCTAAGTATATAGTAAACATTCATATATGTGGTCAATATATAGTATACATTCATATATATGGGGGTAAGTATATAGTATACATTCATATATATGGGGGTCAGTATATAGTATACATTCATATATGGGGGTCAGTATATAGTATACATTCACATATATGGGGGTCAGTATATAGTATACATTCATATATATGGGGGTCAGTATATAGTATACATTCATATGTGTGGTCAGTATATAGTATACATTCATATGTGTGGTCAGTATATAGTATACATTCATATGTGTTGTCAGTATATAGTATACATTCATATGTGTGGTCAGTATATAGTATACATTCATATGTGTGGTCAGTATATAGCATACATTCATATGTGTGGTCAGTATATAGTATACATTCATATGTGTGGTCAGTATATTTTATACATTCATATGTGTGGTCAGTATATATTATACATTCATATGTGTGGTCAGTATATAGTATACATTCATATGTGTGGTCAGTATATAGTATACATTCATATATGTGGTCAGTATATAGTATACATTCATATGTGTGGTCAGTATATAGTATACATTCATATGTGTGGTCAGTATATATTATACATTCATATGTGTGGTCAGTATATAGTATACATTCATACATGGGGGTCAGTATATAGCATACATTCATATGTGTGGTCAGTATATAGTATACATTCATATGTGTGGTCAGTATATAGTATACATTCATATGTGTGGTCAGTATATAGTATACATTCATATGTGTGGTCAGTATATAGTATACATTCATATGTGTGGTCAGTATATATTATACATTCATATGTGTGGTCAGTATATAGTATACATTCATATATATGGGGTCAGTATATAGTATACATTCATATGTGTGGTCAGTATATTTTATACATTCATATGTGTGGTCAGTATATAGTATACATTCATATGTGTGGTCAGTATATAGCATACATTCATATGTGTGGTCAGTATATAGCATACATTCATATGTGTGGTCAGTATATAGTATACATTCATATGTGTGGTCAGTATATAGTATACATTCATATGTGTGGTCAGTATATAGTATACATTCATATATATGGGGGTCAGTATATTTTATACATTCATATGTGTGGTCAGTATATAGTATACATTCATATGTGTGGTCAGTATATAGTAGACATTCATATGTGTGGTCAGTATATAGTATACATTCATATGTGTGGTCAGTATATTTGATATAGTTGGGGTCACTGAGACATGGCTGGACTCCTCACATGACTGGGCCGTTAATCTGCAGGGGTTTACATTGTTTGGCAAGGATAGAATGAACAGAAAAGGTGGTGGAGTCTGTCTGTATGTAAGAAGTGGTATGAAAGTCAGTGTGAACGATGCCATAGTGTGTGATGATTCTGAGGAGGTGGAATCACTGTGGGTAGAATTACAAAAGGAGGGAAATACTGAAAAAATAATATTTGGGGTAATCTACAGACCCCCTAATATCACTGAAGAGATAGAAGTTCGGCTTTATAAACAAATAGAGAGGGCCGCCCGGGCAGGTACAGTGGTAATAATGGGAGATTTTAACTATCCAGATATAGATTGGGGTCCGGGGTTGGCTAAAACTACAAAGGGGAGAAAATTCCTAAATTTATTGCAGGATAATTTTATGGGCCAGTTTGTGGAGGACCCAACAAGAAGTGATGCCTTGTTGGATCTGATCATTTCCAACAACGCAGAGCTGGTTGGTAATGTAACTGTGCGGGAAAACCTTGGTAATAGCGACCACAATATAGTTACTTTTGCCTTAAAATGTAGAAAACAAAGACAGGCGGGGAAGGCAAAAACATATAACTTTAAAAAGGCAAACTTCCCTGGGCTGAGGGCTGCACTACAGGACATAGACTGGGGGGAGGTGTTGTCAAATACTGATACAGAATGTAAATGGGACATCTTTAAATCAACTCTAAATAACTATACAGCTAAATATATACCAAAGGGGAACAAATATAAACGATTAAAACTAAATCCTACATGGCTGACACATGATGTTAAAAGAGCAATAAACAACAAAAAAAATAGCCTTCAAAAAATAAAATCTGATGGGTCAGATATAACATTTAAACAGTACAAGGAGCTTAATAAAATCTGTAAAAATGTAATAAAAACAGCAAAAATTCTAAACGAGAGACAGGTGGCCAAAGAAAGCAAAACTAATCCTAAATATTTTTTTAGATATACAAATGCAAAAAAAACCAAGGACAGAGCATGTAGGACCCCTTAATAATGATAATGGGGAGGTTGTCACAGGCGATCAAGAGAAGGCGGAGCTACTGAATGGGTTCTTTAGTTCTGTATATACTAAGGAAGAAGGAGCTGACATTGGCCAGGTCAGTGCTGGTAACACATCATGTACAGGTCAGTGCTGGTAACACATCATGTAATGTACTGAACTGGCTTAATGTAGAGATGGTACAAGGTAAGTTAAGTGATATAAATGTAAGCAAATCTCCAGGGCCGGATGGACTACACCCAAGAGTTCTTAGAGAGGTAAGTTCAGTAATATCTGTACCCCTGTTCATGATATTTAGAGATTCTCTGGTGTCTGGTATTGTGCCAAGGGACTGGCGCAAGGCGAATGTGGTGCCAATCTTCAAAAAGGGCTCTAGGTCTTCCCCAGGAAACTATAGACCGGTAAGTTTAACATGCATTGTGGGTAAATTGTTTGAAGGACTTATAAGGGATTACATACAGGAATACATAGGGGATAATAGTATTATAAGTGATAGCCAGCATGGGTTTACTAAGGATAGAAGTTGTCAAACCAATCTAATTTGCTTTTATGAAGAGGTGAGTAGAAGCCTTGACAGAGGAATGGCTGTGGATATAGAGGGGGGCTGTGTATATAGAGGGAGGCTCTGTATATAGAGGAATGGCACGAATGGAATTTTGCTAAAGCGTTTGATACTGTCCCTCACAGACGTCTGACAGGTAAGTTAAGGTCTTTGGGTTTGGAAATTTTAGTTTGTAACTGGATTGAACACTGGCTCATGGATCGTACCCAGAGAGTGGTGGTCAATGATTCGTACTCTGATTGGTCCCCGGTAATTAGTGGTGTACCCCAAGGTTCAGTACTGGGCCCGCTGTTGTTTAATTTATTTATCAATGATATAGAGGATGGTATTAACAGCTCTGTTTCTATCTTTGCAGATGACTCCAAGCTTTGTAGCACGGTACAGTCTATAGAGGATGTGTATAAGTTACAAGATGACTTGGATAGACTAAGTGTCTGGGCATCCACTTGGCAAATGAGGTTCAATGTGGATAAATGTAAAGTTATGCATCTGGGTACTAATAACCTGCATGCGTCGTATGTCTTAGGGGGGATTAAACTGTCAGAGTCACTGGTAGAGAAGGATCTGGGTGTACTTGTAGATCACAGACTACAGAATAGCACAATGTCAGGCTGCTGCTTCCAAAGCCGGCAGGATATTGTCATGTATCAAAAGAGGCATGGACTCAAGGGACAGGGACATAATACTCCCCCTTTATAAAGCATTGGTACGGCCTCACCTGGAATATGCTGTTCAGTTTTGGGCACCTGTCCATAAAAGGGACACTGCGGAGTTGGAAAGGGTGCAGAGACGAGCGACTAAACTAATGTGGGGCAAGGAACATCTTAGCTATGAGGAGCGATTAAAGGAGTTGCAATTGTTTAGTCTTGAGAAGAGACGTTTAAGGGGGGATATGATAAACGTATATAAGTATATTAATGGCCCATACAAAAAATATGGAGAAAAACTGTTCCAGGTTAAACCCCCCCAAAGGACGAGGGGGCACTCCCTCCGTCTGGAGAAGAAAAAGTTTAGTCTCAAGGGGCGACACCCCTTCTTTACCGTGAGGACTGAGAATTTATGGAACGGTCTACCTCAGGAACTGGTCACAGCAGGAACAATTAACAGCTTTAAAACAGGATTAGATACATTCATGGAACAAAATAACATTAATGCTTATGAAGAAATATAAAATCCCATCCCTTCCCCAATATTGCGCCACACCCCTACCCCTTAATTCCCTGGTTGAACTTGATGGACATATGTCTTTTTTCGACCGTACTAACTATGTAACTATGTAACTATACATTCATATATATGGGGGTCAGTATATAGCATACATTCATATATATGGGGTCAGTATAAAGTATACATTCATATATATGGGGGTCAGTATATAGTATACATTCATATATATGGGGGTCAGTATATAGTATACATTCATATATGGGGGTCAGTATATAGTATACATTCATATATATGGGGTCAGTATGTAGTATACATTCATATATATGTGGTCAGTATATAGTATACATTCATATATATAGGGGTCAGTATATAATATACATTCATATATGGGGGTCAGTATATAGTATACATTCATATATACGGGGGTCAGTATATAGTATACATTCATATATATGTGGTCAGTATATAGTATACATTCATATATATGGGGGTCAGTATATAGTATACATTCATATATATGGGGGTCAGTATATAGTATACATTCATATATGGGGGTCAGTATATAGTATACATTCATATATATGGGATCAGTATATAGTATACATTCATATATATGGGGGTCAGCATATAGTATACATTCATATATATGTGGTCAGTATATAGTATACATTCATATATGGGGTCAGCATATAGTATACATTCATATATATGGGGGTCAGTATATAATATACATTCATATATGGGGGTCAGTATATAGTATACATTCATATATATGTGGTCAGTATATAGTATACATTCATATATATGGGGGTCAGTATATAGCAGTGATTCCCAACCGCGGTGCCGCGGCACACGTGTGTGCCGTTCAGCACTGCCCGTGGTGCCGCGGGATTTAGCCGTGATTTTTTAAATTTTTTACTATTATTTTTTTTTAAATGTCCCGCCCCGGCCTGACGGCGCAGGGGGGAAGGGAAGTCTGCGTGCGCACTGCGCACACAGCGTCCCCCTGCATCTCCTGCGTTTCCTGTGTTCCCCTCCGTCCCCTGCGTCTGCCGCGTGACCCGTGTTCCCCTCCTTCCCCATCTGTTCCCTGTGTCCCCCGCATCCCCCTCCTTCACTCTCCGACTCCTGTGTCCCCCTCCGTCCCCCTCTCCCTTGCGGCGCAGTGAGCCGGATATGGTGCCCTGGGGCGGAACGAGCTGCACCAGCGCCGGACTCCCGTGCCTCCTGTGGAACTGCAAGCTGTGCGGGCCGGCTTGCTTAAGGTACCGTACCCTTTCCACCCCTCTGTTCACCTTCTCAACCCTGTCTAAATCCCCCCACCGTCACCCAGGTCCACCCTCTACCCCCCCCCCCCCCCCGCGACCCCGTCACTCATGTCCACCCCCCCCCTGTCAGCCATGTCTGCCTTGTCTACCTCCCTGTCCATCTCTATCACCCATGTAATCCCTCCCTGTCACCCATGTAATCCCTCCATGTCACCCATGTAATCCCCCCTGTCATCCATGTCCACCCTCCCTGTCACCCATGTGCACCCCCCCAGTCACCCATGTGCACCCCCCCAGTCACCCATGTCCAGCCCCCCAGTCACCCATGTCCACCCCCCCAGTCACCCATGTCCACCCCCCCAGTCACCCATGTCCACCCCCCCAGTCACCCATGTCCACCCCCCCCTGTCACCCATGTCCACCCCCCCTGTCACCCATGTCCACCCCCCTGTCACCCATGTCCACCCCCCCTGTCACCCATTTCCACCCTCCCTGTCACCCATTTCCACCCTCCCTGTCACCCATGTCCACCCCCCCAGTCACCCATGTCCATCCCCCCTTTCATCCATGTCCACCCCCCCTGTCACTTATGTCCACCTCCCCGTCACCCATGTAATCCCTCCCTGTCACCCATGTAATCCCTCCCTGTCACCCATGTAATCCCCCCCTGTCACCCATGTCCACCCCCTCAGTCACCCATGTCCACCCCCTCAGTCACCCATGTAATCCCTCCCTGTCACCCATGTAATCCCTCCCTGTCACCCATGTCATCCCTCCCTGTCACCCATGTCCACCCCCCTGTCACCCATGTTCACCCCCCCTGTCACCCATGTCCACCCCCCCTGTCACCCATGTCCACCCCCCCTGTCACCCATGTCCACCCTCCCTGTCACCCATGTCCACCCTCCCTGTCACCCATGTCCACCCTCCCTGTCACCCATGTAATCCCTCCCCCGTCACCCATGTAATCCCTCCCCCGTCACCCATGTAATCCCCCCGTCACCCATGTCCACCCCCCGTCACCCATGTCCACCCCCACTCTGTCACCCATGTCCACCCTCCTGTTCACCCATCTGTCCCTTTGTTACCCCAGTCCATCCCTCTCTGTCACTCCTGTCCCTCTTTTACCCCCTTGTCCACCCCTCTGACCCCCTGTCTCCCCTCTCCACCCTCCTGTCACCCATGTCCACCCCCTGTCCACCCCTCTGTCACCCCTATGCCCCCGTCACCCATGTTCACTCTTCTACACCCATCTATCACCCTTGTACACCTCTCTACACCCCTCTGTCACCCATTTACACTTCTCTACAACCCTCTGTCACCCATGTACACCCATCTGTCACCCATGTACACTCCTCTACACACCTGTCACCCATGTACACCCCTCTGTCACCCATGTACACTACTCTATACCCCTCTGTCACCCATGTACACTCCTCTACACCCCTCTGTCACTCATGTACACTCCTCTACACCCCTCTGTCACCCATGTACATAGGCGTGCG
Organism: Hyla sarda; assembly: GCF_029499605.1. Classification (NCBI taxonomy): domain Eukaryota; kingdom Metazoa; phylum Chordata; class Amphibia; order Anura; family Hylidae; genus Hyla; species Hyla sarda. The sequence continues at coordinate 29,348 of NW_026608989.1, read as the reverse complement.
CACAGGGTGTGCCGGGTGTGCCCAGGCACACCCTAATCACCGCGGCCGTGGAGCAAAAGGGGCAGCTGCCCCGGGCCCTGTAATTCCTGGGGGCCCAAAAGCAGCTCTCCCCTTTTGCCCCATAAAGCTGATAAAGGCTGGTGGGCCAGGCGTCAGGGGCCCGGCCAAAATGTTAGTAGGAGTGGGCGGGGGGGCGGGTTTGCGCCGCACGCTACCTTTTTATGTTCGCCGCCGCCGCCGTCACTCATTCCCAGGCAGCCAGTACCGCAATGGCTGTCTGGGAGATGGTCACGTGACGTGTGGTGCAACGTCACGGGCGGCATCATAGAGAGGAGAGGAGCGGAGCAGAGAGAGTCTCCCGCTCCTCTCAGTCCCCACACGGCCGCTTCCAGGATCAAGGCCGCAGCAAGGGACCCACCGCCGGGGGTATCCTCCCCTTACTTGCATAATCTGATAATCCCCTCCCCCGTATGTATCCTGTACTGATCCTGAGTTATATCCTGTATTGTTCTAAAGAGCTGTACTCACTATTCTGCTGGTGAGGTCACTATGTACATATATTACATTACTTATCCTGTACTGATCCTGAGTTATATCCTGTATTATTCTAAAGAGCTGTACTCACTATTCTGCTGGTGAGGTCACTGTGTACATACATTACTTATCCTGTACTGATCCTGAGTTATATCCTGTATTATACTCCAGAGCTGCACTCACTATTCTGCTGGTGCGGTCACTGTGTACATACATTACATTACTTATCCTGTACTGATCCTGAGTTATATCCTGTAAATCTTTTATTAGAAAAATATAAATAATAACAAAACATAAACCAGCACAACTTTGCCATAACGGAAAACAACAACATGAAATAACATAAACCCAAACTTTACATTTAAATAAAAGAACAAAAATCCTGCCTAACCGGCCAGCCCAGCTTTCCTACTAGAACTATAAATATTACAACTTCACCTTTCATAGCCAAACAACACACTCATAAGAAACATAAATATAGCACTATTTCGCTTTAACTCAAAACACCCAAACTCGGGAAAAATCATACATTACAAATAGAAAACACAACAAGCACTCACACTGCACACCATGTTTTTTTTTTTTTTAAATAATAATATTAATAATAATAATAACACTATACCACACACATGCACACACATATATATATATATATATATATATATATATATATATATATATATATATATATATATATATTAACTACATTTAACCAAGAAACCAAAAATAAATAAATAAATTTAATTCAACTCAAAATACCCAAACTCGGGAAAATATCACAGAAAACACAATACACACATGCTTACACACATCTTTACTACATACTACATATATAAACCAAAGAAAATAAATCCCCAACGGGATACTAAAGAAACATTACTACCAAAACAAAACTGGTTCGACTGCCATGTCTATCTCTACTATATAAAAATAAATAAATAAATAAATAAATAAATAAAACAATTATAATGATATAACATACATTATACATACTATATACATAACTAACTATATACACTACTATATACAATACTATACACAAACTATATACACCTATAAATAAACAGAAAACTCACCTACAAATATAAAAGAACGTTCTACACTAAACTGACCCTTCACCCACACCACCCGCCCTCCTGTACATGGGTCAGAGTTTTTTCCATACAGTTCATAGTCCTCAATGTCCAGTCCACGACTCGCCCATGCCAGGTCCACCAAAAGAAAAGGCCACCACCACCCACAAATATACCCTCCCAACCTAGAACTCCTCCCAACCAACTTAACCATTACCAGCTTTAACATACATAAGCAAACAATACAACCCACTTTAGGCCCAAGTTCGGTGCCTGTAAGCCCTTCATAACCATAGCATCTGAAAACAAAACAAAAAGCTATGGTGCACATGCATTAGCCCACCACCAGGAAGAAGGATGGCAATCCTGATACATACAAAAATTACATTCTTTCCCTAACTGCACCCTACCTCTCACCCTACCATTATCCCTAAAGATAAACTGACCCTACTATCACCCTAACCCTGTCCCTGCATCACTGTCCCTAACCAAATCAAGGGTACTCTACCCAAAAGGTCTAGTACCTAGGGCACATCAAAAGAAAACCCTCTCCATAGGAGAGAAGCCCTACTGGTACCAAGACTGCCATACTCCAAAGACCTGATCTTCCCGAGGTCACCGGTGATGTTCCTACAGACCTCCACCTCGGAGAGGACTTTGCGCTGTGTAGACACTAAACACCGTGCATTCCACGTGTAGTACCTAACCACTAAACTGACTAAAAATAAAGTGCCCCGATCACGGCCACCCAGGTTCCTGAATGCCCCATAAGCCCACTCTGGATAGGTAAGGCCGGCAAGTTGACCCACCCGGTTGTAGACCCTTATATTAAAGGGGCAATGAAGCAGGAAATGGTCCATGCTTTCCAGCATGTCCCCGCACTCTTCTCGGGGACATCCCCGGTCATCAGATCTCCTACACTTCAAATTGTCCCTCACATATAGCTTCCCCTGAAAGCAGCGCCAGGCCAAGTCCCAAAACTTCTGGGGGATCCTTTTCATATTTAAAAGATACAACCCCACCCTCAGATCCCGACCTGGGCAGTCCCTGAGCGCCAGAGGCTTCTGGAAGTGGGTCAACAGAACCCGTCTGTCAAGGAACTGCCTTGACTGGGTCCTGATCTCCCACACTCCCAGACCCCACCGACGTATCGCCTTCAGAGTCGGGGTAGCGTAAGCCGGAAGATATCCATGAGGCGTACGGAGGTCCTTCACTTTCCCTCCTGTCTCCCATTCCTGGAAGAAAGGCCGAAACCATTTTCTGCAGGAGAGTACCCACGGAGGAGCCCTCTCTGAACAGAGGTTTGAGATGTTGGCTTTCAAGAAGGTGTTTGTTAAGAACACCACAGGGTTTACCATAGATAAACCCCCTAGTCTCCTTGTGCGGTACGTAACCTCTCTCTTGACTAGGTTCATCCTGTTCTCCCATAACAGTTGGAAAAACAGGCTGTAGATCCTAGTGTAGTAAGCCTCTGGCAAGATACATACGCTGCCCAGATAGATAAACAAGGGGAGCAGGTACGATTTGATCAGGTGTACCCTTTCCCTGAGGGTCATAGACCAACCCTTCCACTGATCCACCTTATGAGTGGCATCCTGTAGCTTATCGTCCCAGTTTTTGGTGGGATAATCATCCTGGCCGAATGTGATGCCCAGAATTTTTGCTGAGTCTTGGGGCCCTGAGAGGGTGTCCGGGAGTTCAAAAGTGGGATCTCCCCCTCCCAGCCAGAGACTTTCACACTTATCCCGGTTGATCTTAGACCCGGATGCCTCCGAGTAGCGTTCCACCTCCAACATCACCACATCGACCTCCTCTCTCGAGGACACGAAAATGGTGACATCATCAGCGTATGCCACCACTCTCTGGGCGACATCCAAATCCGCCAGACTCATCCTGACTTCCGCCAACGGCCCACAATCTACCCTCCGGACGAAGGGATCGATTGCGAACACGTATAAAAGCGGGCTCAAAGGACAACCCTGACGGACTCCGGACCCCACCTCAAAAGAGCGGCCAGACCACCCGTTCACCAGCGGGAAACTCTCTGCCCCTGCATACAAGATCTTAAGCCAATTAACAAAAGTACACGGTAAGCCATATCTCAGGAGGACGGACCAGAGGTAGTCATGGTTCACTCGATCAAATGCTTTGGCCTGATCCAAGGACAGTAAGTACCCCTTCCAGAGACCCGCACTACTCCGCTCCACTGCCTCCCTGACACTGAGGACAGCACTTAAGGTGCTTCGGCCTGGAACAGAGCAGTGCTGAGCCCCCGAAAGGAGCTGGGGTGCAAACTTCACCAGCCGATTAAACAGTATCTTGGCCAGAAGCTTCCTGTCTGTATTGAGAAGAGCTATGGGCCTCCAATTCTCAATACGGCTGGGATCTTTACCCTTTGACAGAAGAATCAGGGCTGACCTCCTCATTGACTTTGGTAGAGTGCCCGAGGAGAGACACTCATTGAATACCTCAGTCAAGAGGGGAGCTAAAGACTCCTTAAAGGTCCTGTACCACTCTGATGTTAAGCCATCCGGACCTGGCGACTTCTTGGGGGCAACCCCCTCGATCACCAGTCTCACTTCCTCTTCCCTGATTTCTTCTGCCAAAATGCCAAGAGAGGGGTCTACCCCTGGCTCAGGAATGGTTTCAGCCAGGAAAGCCGACATCCCGTCTCGATCTAGATCCTTCCTCCCCAAGAGGTGCGAGTAGAAGGATCTGACGACCTCCAGGATCCCTGATCTGGACCGATTCAGAGATCCCGTACTATCAATCAGTCCTGAGACTACTTTACTACTCACTGACATCTTGCAGTTCTTGTAAGGGTCGGGCGAGCGGTACTTCCCGTAATCCCTCTCAAAAACCAAAGATGCTTGCCTATCGTACTGACACCTCATCAGCAAGGACTTCACTCTGGAGATATCCTCTCGGCTACCTCCAGTCGAGACGAGAAGCTCGAGTTTCCTCCTCAGTCCCTGATACAGGCGATACCTGCTCAGGGACCTGAGGCTCGAGAGCTGGCGGAAGAACCCCGCAACCCGCTTCTTGAATATCTCCCACCACTCAGACTTACTACTACAAAAGTCCAGTAAAGGTACCTGACTCTGAAGAAAATCCTCAAAGGACTGTCTTATCTCTGCTTCCTCCAGGAGGGACGAATTCAGCTTCCAATAACCTTTTCCCATCCGGGGGGTCTCTGAAACATTCAGAGAAAACAAAATCATACAGTGGTCGGAGAACTCCACCTGAACCACGGACACTGCGGAAGAGACGGCTTCCTCCTTTAAATAAAACCTGTCTATCCTAGACCTGCTGCTACCTCGATGAAAGGTGAAACCCGCGTGGCCTGAGGGGCTCCGGATGTGGGCATCCTCTAGGTGAGCTTCCCTGACTATATTACTAAGGGCCACACAGTCATAAGCCAGCCGATCATTGGAACCTCTCCTATCTTGGGACCTCGTGACATTATTGAAGTCCCCTCCAAAGATCACTTGCCGGCTAGTAAAAAGAAAGGGCTTAATCCTCATAAAGAGATCCTTACGGCCCCACTTTGTTTGTGGGGCATAGATGTTAATGAGCCGGAGCTCTTGAACCTTCATGAAGACATCTAAGATCAGGCACCTCCCCATTTCTAACTCAATGACCCGTCTGCATTCGACCGGAGCGGTAAAAAGGACCGCCACCCCACTATACGGCTCAGCCGCAAGAGACCAGTGGGAGGGGCCGCGCCTCCACTCTCTTCTGGCTTTCACCAGAGAGGCTAGATCTGACAACCTGGTCTCCTGTAAAAAGAAAATGTCGGCTTCAACACGGCCGAGAAAATCAAAGGCTGCGAATCTAGCCGTATCAGACTTTATACTGGCACAATTAATAGATGCCAGCGTCAATGGGGTGAGTGCTGCCATCCTGGGTAATTGAGTTAGACGGCCTTACCCATTATTTTTTCTTGCCCTTCTTCTTCACCGCCTCATCCCCTGAAGAAGAAGGAGCATTCTTACTTTCTTTAGATCTCTTTTTTGACTCAGACTGATCCATCTGGCTCCCATCTCCATCTGGCCCTGAGTTAGCCCTGCCCTCCGAGGAAGATGCCTCAACAGGACAGGACCCAGTTCCCCCTGGAGGCTCCAATCCCTCAGGCACCCCATCCTCGCCACCCCCCTCCAATGAGGGGGAGGAGATGGTATCAAGGACAAGGTACCTGTTCGATAGGTCAATCAGAAGGGGGGCAGGTAAGCTTCCTTTTAGGACCTGGCCTTTAGCACCTGAAATAGAGGACTGAGACTTCCCCTTTACAACTTTTTTGCCCTTGTCTTTTTTCGGCCTTTAGCTCCCCTCCTCATCCACACTTTCATAGTGGGAGGAATCAGAAAGATCAGCCTCTTTGCCTTCCTCTTCGCGAATCCTCCTAATCTCCTCATCCAACACATCATCCCCCAGGGTCTCAGCAACATCTGGGCTAGTGACAGGAGCAGGGCCAGGAGCTACCCCCGCCACCTGAGAACTCTCCAGCTCCCTGCTTCTTCTGCGGTTTTCCTCTCGCCTTAGTTTGGCAGGCCCCTTCTTGCTCTTCATTAACCCTGTTGCTCCTTCACCCATGCAAGTACCCTCCCCAGCCGGGGCAACCCTAAAGCTCTCCCCAGCTGGAGCGGCCACCACACGGGAAAAGGCGCTGGGGCAACGGCTGAAAGGGTGTCCTAGGACACCACACAGATGACACCGGATCTGCCCACAGGATGCAGCCAAATGACCAGCCCCACCACACAAAGCGCAAACCTGCACAGTGCAGGCTGCGCTAAAATGGGTAGGACTACCACACCTGTGGCAGACTTTAGGCTGCCCCTGGTAGAAGACTTGGATACTGTCACGTCCGAGGAAGGCTGCCGATGGGATGTGGGCAACTGTGCTCCCTGAACGCCTAAGTTTGACGGAAAACGTCCAGGCCCCAGACCAGATCCCGTGCTCATCAAGATTTTTCTTGGGCATGTCCGTCACATCCCCATAACGACCGAGCCAGGTCATGATGTCGTAGCAAGAGAGCGACTCGTTACAGGGTCAAAACGGTCACTCTCTTGGTTTGGTTCTGCCGGGATATCGCTTTTACAGCGAAATCCCGCCAGCCGGGCTCGTTCTTCACCATCTCGTAATTCGACCAGAAAAGTTCAAGACCCTCTGGCCGAACAAAGCTGATGTCGAACTCAGAAGAACCATAGGGGTGAATCAGGGCAAAGATGTCACTCGCCCTGAACTCCATCTGAAGGAGGAGCTCAACCACCCTTGCCCGGGGCGGGCACGCATCTTTACCCCTCCAAATCAGATGGGCCACATTCCTACGGTTACTATCCTGCCCGGGTGTCGGGAGGGACCACATCACCTCCCCATTCTGTTCTCGGAAGGCACCCAGACCATGCCTCTCTATCCAAAAAGACAGGTCAACCGAACCCCTCCCTTCTACCTCAATTGACCTATCACCCTTATGCAGAGCCTCCAGGAGGCGCCGCTGCAAGTGACCCCCAGAACCAGATGGAGACGGGGACCCTCTTGATTCCCCGGCAGCGACGCTGGCATAGCTTCTAGCAGTCACCACCAGGGGGGCAGCCGAACCAGCAGTACTCTTTACTGATCCAGTGACATCCCTTTGCCCGCCTCCAGCACTCTTCTCTTGCACACCGCTAGCATCCCTCTCTTGTACACCTCTAGCACCCCTCTCTCACACACCGCTAGCATCCCTCTCTTGCACACCGCTAGCACCCCTCTCTCGCACACCGCTAGCACCCCTCTCTTGCACACCGCTAGCACCCCTCTCTCGCACACCGCTAGCACCCCTTTCTCGCACACCGCTAGCACCCCTCTCTTGCACACCGCTAGCACCCCTCTCTTGCACACCGCTAGCACCCCCCTCTTGCACACCGCTAGCACCCCTCTCTTGTACTCCTCTAATGCCCCACTCTTGCACACTGCTAACATTTTCATGCAACATACCATCACCAAAATTTTCACTCTCTTTTGCACTCTTCCCTTTCACACTATTATCCTGGCTAAACTTTCCTGAGCTGGCCGGGTTATTTGCGTATGCCACGGGGGTTTGTGCTGCTGGTCCCGCCCCCGATGACCGCTTTTGCGGTTCTGGCGATGTTACTTCCAGTTCCAGTGATGACACTTCCTTCAACGCCGATGATGTTCCCAGTGAGAACTGCTTCACACTGGGTGGGAGCTGTCCCTCCGGACGCACCCCCACCCCTCCTACAGCAGCCGACGTGCAGGGATTCCCCACAGCGTCAGTGCAACCTTCAGGAGCCACCTCACCCAACCGCCCGGGCTTTTCTACCAATCCAGACGCATGGACACTCCTCCCCCCCCTCACAGAGGAGTGCCCTGCTACGCCCAGATCGCTCGGGGGACCGCCCCCCGAGCAGACAGCAACATCACCAAGCTCCGGCACTAGGACACGCCCCCTGCCCACCTGGGGTGGTCCTGCAGCATCGGAGTCGCCCACCTTAAGCCTGTCCTGCCCTTCCCTACTGGCAGGACAGGCGGGCTCCTTGGCGTCTGCAGCCATCTTAGAAACCTTATCCACCACGTACCCCCCATGCTGGCCCCGCTTTACAGCAAAAGCGGGGTCGGGCAGACTGGGGGGCCCACCAGCCTTAACCACCTTTTCAGATGGCCCAGACTGCTGGAGAGAAGAATAAACAAGTCTGGTGACCTCTCCTTTTTTCCTTTTATTTCTCCTCTTCCTCTTGCCCTTCACCTCAGTATCTGGGCCCAAGTCATTTCCAAATGAGAAGTTCTCAAAATGGGTAGGTGACTCTTGGAGCACAATCGCCTTCAGCAATCCACCACCAATTAACCCATTGCTGCTGCCGCTGTCGTCACTGCTGTCATCTGACGTTACAGGCAGGGCTACCTGATCAGGATTTATGTATGAACTCTGGGTTGTGTCCTCCTCCATTTCACTCTCCTCTGCACCACCATCTTGCTTCTCTTTAGCACCTTCCTCAGCACTGTCCTCTCTTTCTCCACCACCATCTTCCTCCACACTGTCCTCCTCAGCACTGTTCTCTCTTTCTCCTCCACCATCCACCTCCACACCATCCTCCTCTGCACTGCTTTCGCTGTGACTGACCTCCTCCTCTCTTTCTGGGTTCTGCTGGCCTCTGAACCGACTTTCATTGCAGAGTTTTTCTCTGAAGATACCAGCCCCTTCCATGATCTCCATCCTCACCCTTTCTACCTCCTCAACATCTTTTTTCAGGGTGCGCACTTTAGCCGAATACACTGGCCTTAGATTTTTTGAGGTGTAATCAGCCTGGTAACGGGCACATTTTAAGTCCTCTCTTAGCCCACAAAGCATTTTGCCAAGACGCTCATACTCCGCCATTTTTGCTTGGAGTCGGGACCCAAAAGTGGCCAAAGACTCCCTGGGACCCAATACCCCCCATTGCTGGGGTTCAGAGGTACCTTGCCTCCCCATGTTTCTCCTCAACTCCTCACCTTCATGCAGGTCTTTACCTGCAGCCTTGCTTGTAGCCTTCCTTGCAGCCTTGCGGCTTCCAGATATGGACGGTGGAGTTGGTTCTGCATTTCTGCGGATCCTGGAGGATCTCCGTACCCCATCCTGGGAGTTGGCCGTTGCAATGTCACCTCCACCTCCCGCCGGCCTGGTACGGGAGGTGGGGACGTTGGGGTTCATGCAGGGAAGCCCTTCCCCGAAGGCTGCCACAAACTTGGGGGGGGGGGGAGGGCTGGTGAAAATCCTGCTGCTCTCTGGTTCTCTGGTTCTCCTGGAGCTGACGATCACACAACCACACCCTGAACAGGAAGTAGTGCAACAGCTGGAGACACCCTATTTGGGAAGCACTGCTGTAGGGTAATTTGGAGGTCGATACAAATCCCTAATTTAGGCCTCAAATGCACATGATGCTCTTTCACTTTGGAGCCCTCTCATATTTCAAGGCAACAGTTTTGGGTTACAAATTTTTTTCTCTTCTTTTACCCCTTAAGAAAAGGTAAATTTTGGGTCTACACCAGCATGTTAGTGTAAACAGAGTGTACCATATACATTTGAGGCCTAAATTGGTGATTTGCACAGGGGTGGCTGGTAGTTACAGCAGTTCTGACATAAACATAAAAAACACCCATATGTGACCCCCATTTAGATAACTACACCCCTCACGTAAAGTAACAAGGGGTATAGTGAGCCTTAACATCCCACAGGTGTTTGACAAATTTTTGTTAAAGTTGGAGGTGAAAATAAAATTTATTTTATTTTTTTCCCTAAAATGCTATTGTTACCCCAATTTTATCATTTTCACAAGGGGTAATAGGAGAAAAAGCCCCGCAAAATTTGTAACCCCATCTCTTGTGAGTCAGAAAATACCCCACATGTGGATGTAAAGTGCTCTGCGGGTGAACTACAGGGCTCAGAACAGAAGGAGCACCATTGGGCTTTTGGAGAGAGAATCTGGCTGAAATTGAAGGCCATGTGCGTTTAGGCCTCCATGGTGCCAGAACAGTGAACCCCCCCCCCCCCCCCACACACACACACACACACACACATGTGACCCCATTTTGGAAACTACACCCCTAATAAGAAGTGCAGTGAGCATTTACATCTCACAGGTGTCTGATAGATTTTTTTGAGCAGTGGTCTGCCAAAAGAAAAATGAAAATTTCATTTGCACAGCCCACTGTTCCAAAGATCTGTCAAATGCCAGTGGGGTTTAACCCCTTAAGGAACCAGCCCATTTTCACCTTAAGAACCCAGCCATTTTTGCACATCTGACCACTGTAACTTTAAGCATTAATAACTCTGGGATGCTTTTACTTTTCATTCTGATTCTGAGATTGTTTTTTCGTGACATATTCTACTTCATGTTAGTGGTAAATTTTTGTTGAGGCTTGCATCATTTCTTGGTGAAAAATTCCAAAATTTGATGAAAAAATTGAAAATTTTGCATTTTTGTAACTTTGAAGCTCTCTGCTTGTAACAAAAACAGACATTCCAAATAAATTATATATTGATTCACAGATACAATATGTCTACTTTATATTTTCATCATAAAGTTGACAGGTTTTAACTTTTAGAATATATCAGAGGGCTTCAAAGTTCAGCAACACTTTTCCAAATTTTTCACAACATTTTTTAAATTGGAATTTTTCAGGGAGCAGTTCAGCTTTGAAGTGGATTTGAAGGGCCTTCATATTAGAAATACCCCACAAATGACCTCATTATAAAAAACTGCACCCCTCAGAGTATCCAAAATGACATTTGGGTAAGTGTGTTAACCCTTTAGGTGTTTCACAGGAATAGCAGCAAAGTGAAGGAGGAAATTCAAAATCTCCATTTTTTACACTCGCATGTTCTTGTAGACCCAGTTTTTGAATTTTTACAAGGGGTAATAGGAGAAAAAGCCCCCCAAAATTTGTAACCCAATTTCTCTAGAGTAAGGAAATACCTCATATGTGTATGTAAAGTGTTCGGCTGGTGCAGTAGAGGGCTCAGAAGGGAAGGAGCAACAATGGGATTTTGGAGAGTGAATTTTTGCTGAAATGGTTTTTGGGGGGCATGTCACATTTTGGAAGCCCCTATGGTGCCAGAAGAGCAGAAACCCCCCACATGGCATACCATTTTGGAAACTACACCCCTCAAGGCAAGTACCAAGGGGTCCAGTGAGCCTTAACACCCCACAGGTCTTTTACGACTTTTCGTTAAATTCGGATGTGTAAATGAAAAAAAAAAAAAATAATTCACTTCCAGGCAGTGGAAGAAGGTGGTTGTGGTTGTGATAAATATAAAGCAAATACACTATGTTGAGCTAGCGACTGTTTGTCTGTATACAAGAGTGTGAAGCATACAAGTGAGTGAGTATAAAAGTGAGGGGACTTAAAATTAAGGGACTTTAAATTCAGGAAGTTTAAATTGAAATATTTGATTTTTTTCTTCTTTTCTGTTAATTTTTGCAATCCCCAAATCTAGTATGACCTCCATGTTGGAAAAGGCAGTCCAGTGTGCATCTTGCGCAATGTATGCAATCCTTGAACAACAGTTTGAGGGTGCATATTGTTGTGTGAGATGTGTGCGAGTTGCTCATTTAGAAGCCCAGATCCTGGATCTAGAGGAGCAACTGGCAACACTGAGATGCATTGACAACCCGCAGAGTAGTCTCCTGCTCACTGAGCAGGTACTCTCTGGGGTCGAGGTGGGGATGGATAGTGGGACGGAGGTGCAGGACAATCAGGCAGTTAGCTGGGTTACAGTTAGAAAACAGGGTAGAGGGAAAAGTGTCAGGGAGGCTAGTCCTGAACTGGCACACCCAAACAAGTTTGCCCAGTTGGCAGATGAGGGGGATGTCATTTCAGAGCTAGCGGTACTGCAGCAGGACTCTGCCTCTGACCGCCAGGGGGGTGTCTGCTCCAGTAAGGAGGGAGGGAGGAGAGCAGGGCAGGTCAGACAGGTACTGGTAGTGGGGGACTCAATTATTAGGGGGACAGATAGGGCGATCTCTCACAAAGACCGGGATAGCCGAACAGTGTGTTGTCTTCCTGGCGCTCGAGTTCGGCACATCGCGGATCGGGTTGACAGGTTGCTGGGTGGGGCTGGAGAAGACCCAGCAGTCATGGTACATATTGGCACCAATGACAAAGTAAGAGGTAGATGGAGTGTCCTTAAAAAGGATTTCAGGGACTTAGGCTGCAAGCTTAAGGCAAGGACCTCCAAGGTAGTATTTTCTGAAATATTACCTGTACCACGAGCCACACCAGAGAGGCAGCGGGAGATTAGGGAGGTAAACAAGTGGCTCAGAAGCTGGTGTAGGAAGGAGGGGTTTGGGTTCATGGAGAACTGGGCAGACTTCGACTTTAAAGGAAACAGATTTCTGACTATAGCTAAAGACCATTATCTGTCCCAAATGGTGCAGTTCCTGACCAGAGGGGGCGCCCTACTAGACTTAATATTTACCAACGTACTGAAACTGACAGAGTAATTAATGTGCAAGTAGATGGACACCGAGGAAATAGTGATCATAATGTAATACATTATAACTTGTTCTTCAATAAGGGAATCTCTCGAGGGGCCACAAAAACAATGAACTTTCGAAAGCAAAGTTCGATCAACTCAGAGAAGCCCATACCAATATAAAATGGGATAATGTCCTCAAAAATAACAATACTGACACTAAATGGGAGACTTTTAAAAATATCTTAAATTTTCCCTGTAAGATGTATATACTTTATAGGAATAAAAGGGTCAGAAATAAAAGAAAACCAATATGGATGAATAAAAATGTTAAGGGGGCAATAAATGACTAAAATAAAGCATTTCAGTTACTAAAACAGGACAGCAGTGAAGAAGCATTAAAAAGCTATAGAGAAAAATGTGAAATATGTAAAAAACAGATAAAAGCCGCAAAAATAGAGACAGAAAGACTCATTGCCAAAGAGAGTATAACTAACTCCAAAATGTTCTTTAATTATATAAATAGCAAAAAGGTCAAAAATGAAAGTGTTGGCCTTTTAAAAAAATGATGAGGAAGAAATTATAAACGGGGATCAGGAAAAAGCAAATATACTAAACAAATTCTTCTCCACTGTATTCACTGAGGAAAATGAAATGCCAGGTGAAATACAGTGTGATAAGGTAAACTCCCCAGTACAGGTCACCTGTCTAACCCAGGAAGAAGTACAGTGCCACCTACAAAAAATCAAAATAGACAAATCACCAGGTCCAGATGGCATTCACCCCCATGTTCTAAAGGAATTAAGTAATGTAATAGACAGACCCCTATTTTTAATATTCAGGGACTCTATAGTGACAGGGACTCTTCCCCAGGACTGGCGCATGGCAAATGTGGTGCCAATATTTAAGAACGGGTCAAAAAGTGACCCCGGGAATTATAGACCTGTTAGTTTAACCTCGGTTATATGTAAATTGTTTGAGGGTTTCCTAAGAGATGCTATTTTGGAATATCTTGATAAAAATAAATGTATGACCCTGTATCAACATGGCTTTATGAGGGATTGATCCTGTCAAACTAACCTGATCAGCTTTTATGAGTAGGTGAGCACAAGACTGGACCAGGGGCAATCGCTGGATGTCGTATATCTGGATTTTTCCAAAGCATTTGATACGGTTCCACATAAAAGGTTGGTGCATAAAATGAGAAGGTTTGGGCTGGGGGAGAATGTGCGCAAGTGAATAAGTAACTGGCTCAATGATAGGAAACAGAGGGTGTTTATTAATGGTACTTATTCTGATTGGGTGACTGTTACTAGTGGGGTACCACAGGGGTCCGTCTTGGGTCCTGTCCTATTTAATATATTCATGAATGACCTTGCAGAGGGGTTGAATAGTAAAGTAGCAATCTTTGCAGATGACACCAAACTCTGTAAAGTGGTAAACACTATAGAGGACAGTGCACTGTTACAAATGGATCTGGATAGGTTGGAGGTTTGGGCTGGGAAGTGGCAGATGAGGTTCAACACTGATAAATGTAAGGTAATGCAAAAATCCGAGCTGGGATTATGTATTAAATGGAAGAACACTTAGGACGACTGACATGGAAAAGGACTTAGGAGCCTTAGGTAACAGTAAACTTAGCTGTAGTGACCAGTGTCGGGCAGCTGCTGCCAAGGCTAATAAAATCATGGGGTACATCAATAGGGGCATAGATGCCGACGACAAGGAAATAATGCTACCGCTGTACAAATCACTAGTCAGTCCTCACATAGAGTACTGTGTACAGTACTGAGCACCAGTGTACAAGAAAGATATAGTGGAGCTGGAGAGGGTTCAAATCCCACTAAGGACAACAATAAATAAAGACTTATTATTATTATTATAATAACGTCAGCAGAGAGCACTGTGCTCGTGATGTCATCAGAGAGCATTCCAAAAAGAAAATAATTTCCTCTGTAGTATTCAGCAGCTAATAAGTACAGGAAAGATTACAATTTTTTAATAGAAGTAATTTACAAATCTGTTTAACTTTCCGGAGCCAGTTGACTTAAAAGAAAAAAAAGGTTTTCACCGGAGTACCCCTTTAACCCCTTCATGACCCAGCCCATTTTCACCTTCAGGTCCTGGGCATTTTTTGAAAATCTGACCACTGTCACTTTAAACATTAATAACTCTGGAATGCTTTTACTTATCATTCTGATTCCGAGAACTGCTGTAACAATCAGCCACCCCTGTGCAAATCGCCTCAAATGTACATGGTGCACTCTCCCTTCTGAGCCTTGTTGTGCGCCCACATATGGGGTATCTCCATACTCGGGAGAAATTGCATTACAAATTTAGAGGATCTTTTTTCCCCTTTTACCTCTTGTGAAAATGAAAAGTATAGGGCAACACCAGCATGTCAGAGTAAAAAAATTATTTTTCTACACTAACATGCTGGTGTAGACCCCAACTTCACCTTTTCATAAGGGGTTAAAGAAGAAAAAGCCCCCAAAAATTTGTAAGGCAATTTCTCCCGAGTACGGCAATACCCCATATGTGTCCCAAAACTGTTGCCCTGAAATACGACAGGGCTCCAAAGTGAGAGAGCGCCATGCGCATTTGAGGCCTGAATTAGGGATTTGCATAGGGGTGGACATAGGGGTATTCTATGCCAATGATTCCCAAACAGGGTGCCTCCAGCTGTTGCAAAACTCCCAGCATGCCTGGACAGTCAATGGCTGTCCGGCAATACTGGGAGTTATTATTTTGCAACAGCTGGAGGCTCCGTTTTGGAAACAGTAGCGTACCAGACGTTTTTCATTTTTTTGGGGGAGGGGGGCTGTGTAGGGATAATGTGTATATGTAGTGTTTTTTACTTTTTATTTTAGGTTAGTGTTAGTGTAGTGTTTTTAGGGTACAGTCACATGGGCAGAGGTTCACAGCAAGTTTGCCGCTGGGAGTTTGAGCTGCAGCGCAAATTTTGCGCCATCTCAAACTTGCAGCACTCACTGTAAACCTCCGCCCATGTGAGTGTACCCTGTACATTCACATTGGGGGGAGGGGGCAAACATCCAGCTGTTGCAAACTCCGAGCATGCCCTTTGGCTGTCCGTGCATGCTGGGAGTTGTAGTTTTGCAACAGCTGGAGGCACACTGGTTTGGAAACACTAAGTTAAGTAATAAACTTTCAAGTGTTTTGCAACCAAACTTAGCGTTTCCAAACCAGTGTGCCTCCAGCTGTTGCAAAACTACAACTCCCAGCATGCATGGTCTGTCAGTGCATGCTGGGAGTTATAGTTTTGCAACAATTGAAACAGCTGGAGGCACTGAGGTAGGAAACGGACAATGTTTCCCAACTAGTGTGCCTCCAGTTGTTGCAAAACTACAACTCCCAGCATGCCCAGACTGCCCAAGCATGCTGGAAGTTGTAGTTCGGCAATATCTGAAGGATCAGATGTTGCCGAACTACAACTTCCAGCATGCTTGGGCAGTCTGGGCATGCTGGGAGTTGTAGTTTTGCAATATCTGGAGGTCCACAGTTTGGAGACCACTGTATAATGGTCTCCAATCTATGCTCTTCCAGATGTTAGAGAACTACAACTCCCAGCATGCCTGGACAGACTGAGCATGCTGGGAGTTGTAGTTTTGCAACATCTGGAACAGCACAGATTGGAGACCATTATACAGTGGTCTCCAAACTGTGGACCTCCAGATGTTACAAAACTACAACTCTCAGCATGCCCAGAAAGCCAAAGGCTGTCTGGGCATGCTGGGAGTTGCCGTTTTGAAACTCCCAGAGGCAGCAGTGAGATCGCTTTACGGCGATCTCACTGCTGCCAATGAAGATGCCGCACTGCTGCCGGAAACTCACCTCCGGGACGCAGCGCCGCCGGGACCGCCTGGAGGACGTCGCTCGCAACGGGACCACTCGGGACACCGCATGGTCGGGTAAGTGATGCCGGGGGATGGGTAAGGGACACTTAGCAGAGCGGTGTGTGTCCCGATCCCCGTGATCGGGACTTACACACCGCGCTGCTAAATATTCTGATAGCGAAACGCTGCTATTAGCTAGTCAGAGTTGACCAGCTGATAGCAGCGATCGCTGGGGGGGGTGGGGGATGAAACCCCCCGTGGTCGCATGGTAAGATGGCTGGCTATCAGTGATAGCCACCATCTTACCGGGCGCTGCGGGATGCCGCGAGTAGCGGCAAAAATGTTCATGACGTACCTGTATGTCATGGGTCGGGAACACCTTGCCACCCATGACGTACAGGTATGTCATAGGTCGGGAAGGGGTTAATGGTATAGAGAACTGTGTCTAGTGCATTAACTCTGATTTTTTGCCCATTGAAACCAGTAGGCCCATTGTGGTCTATGGGGAAAGCTGCTGAGTTGCCCATAGCAACCAATCAGATCGCTTCTTTCATTTTTGAAAAAGTCTCTGAAAAATGAAGGAAGTAATCTGATTGGTTGCTATGGGCAACTCAGAAACTTTTCCAGGAAAATATGCTGAGTTGCCCATAGCAACCAATCAGATCGCTTCTTTCATTTTGCAAAGGCATTGTGAAAAATGAAAGAAGCAATCTGATTGGTTGCTATGGGCAACTGCACAACTCTTCCTCTACACTGGTCTTAATGAATCTCCCCCATAGAGGGAGATTTATCAAAACCTGCCCAGAGGAAAAGTTTCTGAGTTGCCCATAGCAACCAATCAGATCGCTTCTTTCATTTTTGAAAAAGCCTCTGAAAAATGAAGGATATTTTTGAGATTTTGGAAGCTGGGATACTCACTACACCCATGCATATCTAGATAATTAAGTATGGGGGGAACTTAAATTTATTTTTTAAATCACATGGAGTTTTGACTTTACTTCATTATGGTCGAATAAAGCACTTAAAGAGTTCCTTAAAATTAAAGATTCACTCTTTTGGATGAAAAGGGGCTTATTTATGTAAATCAATTATACGCTTTAGGTCAAATAAAGTCGTTTGAAGAGATAGCCCATAAGTGTGTGGGGGGAAGACAATCAGAAACATTGTTTTTTACAAATAAGTAACACAGATCATAAACCAATAAAAGGAGAGATTGGAGATTTCAGGGATTCTATATATAAGAAAAGTTTAATTAGACTATTTCCTTATGCAAAGTTGCTGTCTGGGCATGCTGGGAGTTGTGGTTCTGCAGCGGTTGGGGGTTCACAGCTTGAAGACCACTGCTATAGAGGGTGCAAATGTATCTGAGCCCTGGAACTCAAATAATGTGAAATATGAGATGATCAAAATGGAGCCCCTGCACTAATTACTTGGGTTCTGAGGTCTGTAAGGTCCATAGTAAAAACATCAGGTTCTGTCTATTGCAGATACTAAATCATGGCAGCTCAAAGAAACAAGCAGTCATTCTGACATGTCACATGTGATGTCATAGACAGCTGGAGGCCTGACATCCCACTGACAGCCGCCCGAGCCTTCAGTCTGTTCCAGTGCGATTAGTGAGAATAGTGAGATTAGCGTCTTCTTTTTCTACTTGTCTGAAATGGAGCTAAAAGGACTGGGGTTCGTCCCCCTCCTGTTGGCGTTTTGGTGTGCGGCCTGGCTTGCCACCAGCTACATCATGACGGTCGTCCTCGGCCATGCAGCCTCGCCACTGATGAGCATCAGGTAAGATAAACAAGCACATGATTCTTATTTCATGGGTTGGGAGTGAGGAAATATCCATAATAACATTGGTTTCTTTTCCTTCACAGTGACGTGGGAAATGTCTTTCCCGAAAGCATATTATTCAGAATTGGATTCATAGGGACGTCCATTGGCACTTTGGTACTAACCTTTCTTATTTATAAGTATATGGTTATGCATACTGAAGAGTTCAGGGGTCATCAGGTCCTGATCCAGAGGATCCTGCTGGCCATTGTGTGGGCCTCCTGTTTTTCCACAGCTGTTATGCATGTATTGTCCCCCGAAGAATATCCCAGGATACACTTTGTCAGCACGATAATTTCCATTACATGTGAAGCCTTATACTACCTTGGGCAGTCCATCCAGATGTATAAATTACCAGGAGCAAAAAAAGTCATCCACCATAGTAGATGCACCTGCTGTGGCCTGACTTTTGTCTGTGTAGTTTTCTATTTTGGATATGAAACATTAAAGGAATTATTCCATAATGATGAAGACTGGGACGAGATCCGTGAAATCCCCATCATAATCATCGAGTGGGTGATGCTTCTACTGATCCTGATAAACATCGTGACCTATTATTCCACCATGCAGAGGTTATTGTTGACCGTCTCCAGAAACAGCTGCACACTCTCTCTTAGAGTAAAAATTGATGACTTCGGGGTGTAGACCACCACGGGGGCCATCAAGTGGACTTCTGGGAGAGATACTGCACAGGACACGGAAAACATCTAAAGAAGAATAACTGGGGGACTACATATGGTGCCAGTAATCATGACACAATAATATGAGCTGGTGATATTACCTATACAAAAAATAATAAAAAAAATTATAAAAAAATATTGGTGTGTGAAGTGTAATACCTAGTTAGAAAAACAGAATCAAATTCATCATTATAACCCCCCTCTGCATTACCCTGTTTATTATTTTTCAAGCAAGCACTTTGTTCTAATTCGTCCACTCTCTGGCGTGCTCCTTGTATAAGGGGTTTGGGATACCCTTTTTGTTTAAAACGATCCTCCAGGTTCTCTAGTTGTTGTAGGTATTTTTGTGTGGAAGAACAATTCCTTCGGATTCTTTTCATTTGACCGAATGGAATGTTCTTCTTCCATTATTTAAGATGGCAACTGTTAAAGTCGAGGTATCTGTTTGCATCCACCTCCTTAAAATAGTTGGCAGTATGCGAACAGCCATCCTGAATATAGATATTTAAATCCAGGAACTCACATTTTTTGGGGGACTGATGCAGCGCTGCCTTTGGCAATTTCTGGCTCTGCTATAGCGCTTTTTTTGAGGGGGCGTGTCGGCTGCCCCTTCGTCTGGTGGTCAACCTGCGCTATCTGGCCAGCGAGCCAGGGCCCCGTACAGGAGATCACGGGGCCCCCCAGCAGTCGGACACCCCGCAATCTGAAACTTATCCCCTATCCTTGGGACAGGGCCGGACTGGGGATGAAATCCAGCCCTGGAAATTACTGTATACCAGCCCCACAGCATTGTGTCATTGTGCCGGCAAACAGCCACCGAGCACAGGCGTATCACTTTGCGTGGCTATACATATATATATATATCACAGAAGGAATACACCAGTACTTTGCCAAATGTTTCAATAAAGTGGTGTCAGCGACCAAGACCTGATCATAGTCCACCACAAATTCAAAAAGTAAAATGGCACAACACTCCCTTATAATCAGGGCCGGTTTTAGGCTTAGCGTGGCCTTAGGCAAAATCAAAAGTGGGGCCCCAAAAGTCGTAGTAGTGCACTAACTAGATTTGAACATTTTTGGTCACTTCAAATACTATAAAAAAAATATCTAAAAAGCTATTGAAATGTCCCATCAAAACAAAAATGGTACCGATAAAAACTACAAATCACAGCGCAAAAAATGACCCTCACATCCCCATATACAGAAAAATAAGAGTTATAGGGATCAAAATAGTACAATTTTATATTTTTGTATAGTTCCCCCCACATTAGGTGTGCAGTATAGTTCCCCCACATTAGGTGCAGTATAGTTCCCCCACATTAGGTACAGTATAGTTCCCCCACATTAGGTGCAGTATAGTTCTCCCCACATTAGGTGCAGTATAGTCCCCCACATTAGGTGCAGTATAGTTCTCCCCACATTAGGTGCAGTATAGTCCCCCACATTAGGTGCAGTATAGTCCCCCACATAAGGTGCAGTATAGTTCCCCCACTTCAGGTGCTGTATAGTTCCCCCACTTTAGGTGCAGTATAGTTCTCCCCACATTAGGTACAGTATAGTTCCCCCACATTAGGTGCAGTATAGTCCGCCACATTAGGTGCAGTATAGTTCTCCCCACATTAGATGCAGTATAGTTCTCCCCACATTAGGTGCAGTATAGTTCTCCCCACATTAGGTGCAGTATAGTTCCCCCACATTAGGTGCAGTATAGTTCCCCCACATTAGGTGCAGTATAGTTCTCCCCACATTAGGTGCAGTATAGCTCTCCACATTAGGTGCAGTACAGTTCCCTCCACATTAGGTGCAGTATAGCTCCCCACATTAGTTTGGCAGTATAGTTCCCCCACATTAGGTGCAGTATAGTTCTCCCCACATTAGGTGCAGTATAGTTATCCCCACATTAGGTGCAGTATAGTCCCCCACATTAGGTGAAGTATATTTCCCCACATTAGGTGCAGTATAGTTCTCCAAATTAGGTGCAGTATAGCTCTCCACATTAGGTGCAGTACAGTTCCCTCCACCTTAGGTGCAGTTTAGCTCCCCACATTAGGTTGGCAGTATAGTTCCCCCACATTAGGTGCAGTATATAGTCCCCCCCTCATTAGGTGCAGTATAGTTCCCCCACATTAGGTGCAGTATAGTTCCCCACATTAGGTACAGTATAGTGCCCCCACATTAGGTGCAGTATAGCTCTGCACATTAGGTGCAGTATAGTTCTCCACATTAGGTGCAGTATAGTTCCCCCACATTAGGTTGGCTGTATAGTTCCCCCACATTAGGTGCAGTATAGTTCTCCCCACATTAGGTGCAGTATAGTTCCCCCACATTAGGTTGGCTGTATAGTTCCCCCACATTAGGTGCAGTATAGTTCTCCCCACATTAGGTGCAGTATAGTCCCCCTCATTAGGTGCAGTATAGTTCTCCCCACATTAGGTGCAGTATAGTTCTCCCCACATTAGGTGCAGTATAGTCCCCCACATTAGGTCCATTATAGTCCCCCACATTAGGTGCAGTATAGTTCCCCCACATTAGGTGCAGTAGAGTTCCCCCACATTAGGTGCAGTATAGTTCCCCCACTTCAGGTGCTGTATAGTTCCCCCACATTAGGTGCAGTATAGTTCTCCCCACATTAGGTGCAGTATAGTTCCCCCACTTCAGGTGCAGTATAGTTCTCCCCACATTAGGTACAGTATAGTTCCCCCACATTAGGTGCAGTATAGTCCGCCACATTAGGTGCAGTATAGTTCTCCCCACATTAGGTGCAGTATAGTTCTCCCCACATTAGGTGCAGTATAGTTCTCCCCACATTAGGTGCAGTATAGTTCTCCCCACACTAGGTGCAGTATAGCTCTCCACTTTAGGTGCAGTATAGCTCTCCACATTAGGTGCAGTACAGTTCCCTGCACATTAGGTGCAGTATAGCTCTCCACATTAGGCTGGCATTATAGTTCCCCCACATTAGGTGCAGTATATAATCCCCGCCCCCCCCCCTCATTAGGTGCAGTATAGTTCCCGCACATTAGGTGCAGTATAGTTCTCCACATTAGGTGCAGTATAGCTCTCCACATTAGGTGCAGTACAGTTCCCTCCACATTAGGTGCAGTATAGTTCTCCACATTAGGTGCAGTATAGCTCTCCACATTAGGTGCAGTACAGTTCCCTCCACATTAGGTGCAGTATAGTTCCCCCACATTAGGTGCAGTATATAGTCCCCCCTCATTAGGTGCAGTATAGTTCCCCCACATTAGGTGCAGTGTAGTTCCCCACATTAAGTGCAGTATAGTTCCCCACATTAGGTGCAGTATAGTTCCCCCACATTAGGTGCAGTATAGCTCTTCACATTAGGTGCAGTATAGTTCTCCCCACATTAGGTGCAGTATAGTCCCCCACATTGGGTGCAGTACAGTCCCCCACATTAGGTGCAGTATAGTTCCCCCACATTAGGTTGGCTGTATAATTCCCCCACTTCAGGTGCAGTATAGTTCTCCCCATATTAGGTACAGTATAGTTCTCCCCACATTAGGTGCAGTATAGTTCCCCACATTAGGTGCAGTATAGTTCTCCCCACATTAGGTGCAGTATAGTTCTCCCCACATTAGGTGCAGTATAGTTCTCCCCACATTAGGTGCAGTATAATTCTCCCCACATTAGGTGCAGTATAGTTCTCCACATTAGGTGCAGTATAGTTCTCCACATTAGTTGCAGTATAGCTCTCCACATTAGGTGCAGTACAGTTCCCTCCACATTAGGTGCAGTATAGATCCCCACATTAGGTTGGCAGTATAGTTCCCCCACATTAGGTGCAATATATAGTCCCCCCCCCCCCCTCATTAGGTGCAGTATAGTTCCCCACATTAGGTACAGTATAGCTCCCCACATTAGGTTGACAGTATAGTTCCCCCACATTAGGTGCAGTATATAGTCTCCCCCTCATTAGGTGGAGTATAGTGCCCCCACATTAGGTGCAGTATAGTTCCCCACATTAGGTACAGTATAGCTCTCCACATTAGGTGCAGTACAGTTCCCTCCACATTAGGTGCAGTATAGCTCCCCACATTAGGTTGACAGTATAGTTCCCCCACATTAGGTGCAGTATATAGTCCCCCCCCCCTCATTAAGTGTAGTATAGTGCCCCCACATTAGGTGCAGTATAGTTCCCCACATTAGGTACAGTATAGCTCTCCACATTAGGTGCAGTACAGTTCCCTCCACATTAGGTGCAGTATAGCTCCCCACATTAGGTTGGCAGTATAGTTCCCCCACATTAGGTGCAGTATATAATCCCCCCCTCATTAGGTTCAGTATAGTTCCCCCACATTAGGTGCAGTATAGTTCCTCACATTAGGTGCAGTATAGTTCCCCCACATTAGGTGCAGTATAGTTCTCCCCATATTAGGTGCAGTATAGTTCCCTCCACATTAGGTGAAGTATAGTTCTCCCCACATTAGGTGCAGTATAGTTCTCCCCACATTAGGTGCAGTATAGTTCCCCCCACATTAGGTGCAGTATAGTCCCACACATTGGTGCAGTATAGTTCTCCCCACATTAGGTGCAGTATAGTTCCCCCACATTAAGTGCAGTATAGTTCCCCACATTAGGTGCAGTATCGTTCTCCCCACATTAGGTGCAGTATAGTTCCCTCCACATTAGGTGCAGTATAGTTCTCCCCCACATTAGGTGCAGTATAGTTCCCTCCACATTAGGTGCAGTATAGCTCCCCACATTAGGTGCAGTATAGTTCTCCCCACATTAGGTGCAGTATAGTTCCCCCACATTAGGTGCAGTATAGTTCCCCACATTAGGTGCAGTATAGTTCCCCACATTAGGTGCAGTATAGTTCCCTCCACATTAGGTGCAGTATAGCTCTCCACATTAGGTGCAGTATAGTTCTCCCCACATTAGGTGCAGTATAGTTCCCCACATTAGGTGCAGTATAGTTCCCCACATTAGGTGCAGTATAGTTCCCCCACATTAGGTGCAGTATAGTTCCCCACATTAGGTGCAGTATAGTTCCCTCCACATTAGGTGCAGTATAGTTCTCCCCACATTAGGTGCAGTATAGTTCAACACATTAGGTGCAGTATAGTTCCCCACATTAGGTGCAGTATAGTTCCCCCACATTAGGTGCAGTATAGTTCCCCACATTAGGTGCAGTATAGTTCCCCACATTAGGTGCAGTATAGTTCCCCACATTAGGTGCAGTATAGTTCCCCCACATTAGGTGCAGTATAGTTCCCCACATTAGGTGCAGTATAGTTCCCCACATTAGGTGCAGAATAGTTCCCCACATTAGGTGCAGTATAGTTCCCCCACATTAGGTGCAGTATAGTTCCCCACATTAGGTGCAGTATAGTTCCCCACATTAGGTGCAGTATAGTTCCCCCACATTAGGTGCAGTATAGTTCCCCACATTAGGTGCAGTATAGTTCCCCACATTAGGTGCAGTATAGTTCCCCCACATTAGGTGCAGTATAGTTCCCCCACATTAGGTGCAGTATAGTTACCCACATTAGGTGCAGAATAGTTCCCCCACATTAGGTGCAGTATAGTTCCCCCACATTAGGTGCTGTATAGTTCCCCACATTAGGTGCAGTATAGTTCCCCCACATTAGGTGCAGTATAGTTCCCCACATTAGGTGCAGTATAGTTCCCCACATTAGGTGCAGTATAGTTCCCCACATTAGGTGCAGTATAGTTCCCCCACATTAGGTGCAGTATAGTTCCCCCACATTAGGTGCAGTATAGTTCCCCCACATTAGGTGCAGTATAGTTCCCCCACATTAGGTGCAGTATAGTTCCCCACATTAGGTGCGGTATAGTTCCCCACATTAGGTGCAGTATAGTTCCCCCACATTAGGTGCAGTATAGTTCCCCACATTAGGTGCAGTATAGTTCTCCCCACATTAGGTGCAGTATAGTTCCCCACATTAGGTGCAGTATAGATCCCCCACATTAGGTGCAGTATAGTTCTCCCCACATTGGTGCAGTATAGTTCCCCACATTAGGTGCAGTATAGTTCCCTCCACATTAGGTGCAGTATAGTTCCCCCACATTAGGTGCAGTATAGTTCCCTCCACATTAGGTGCAGTATAGTTCCCCCACATTAGGTGCAGTATAGTTCCCCCACATTAGGTGCAGTATAGTTCTCCACATTAGGTGCAGTATAGTTCCCCACATTAGGTGCAGTATAGTTCCCCACATTAGCTGCAGTATAGTTCCCCACATTAGGTGCAGTATAGTTCCCCACATTAGCTGCAGTATAGTTCCCCACATTAGGTGCAGTATAGTCCCACACATTGGTGCAGTATAGTTCCCCACATTAGGTGCAGTATAGTTCCCTCCACATTAGGTGCAGTATAGTTCCCCACATTAGGTGCAGTATAGTTCCCTCCACATTAGGTGCAGTATAGTTCCCCACATTAGGTGCAGTATAGTTCCTCCCACTTTAGGTGCAGTATAGTTCCCTCCACATTAGGTGCAGTATAGTTCTCCCCACATTAGGTGCAGTATAGTTCTCCCCACATTAGGTGCAGTATAGTTCTCCCCACATTAGGTGCAGTATAGTTCCCCCACATTAGGTGCAGTATAGTTCCCCCACATTAGGTGCAGTATAGTCCCACACATTGGTGCAGTATAGTCCCCAGGCCCGTCGCTACCGGACCGGCAAACCAAGCAATTGCTTGGGGCCCCGAGCTGGCTGGGGGGCCCCGAGCAGAGCCGGTGCTTGCCCGTCCTGTAGCGACGGGACACTTCGGGGGGCCCGCACATTTCACCAAAATTACATTTTTGAGGGGCGCGGGCCCCTTAAGAAACAAAGCAGGGCCGGCACCGGACAGGTCAGGGGATGATTGGAGTAGAGACGTCACGTGCCCCGCGCAGGCACGCACGTCTACGCCAATCACCTGACCTGTCCCTGCTTGCGTCCCCGCGGGAACCTCCAGCATCCTCCGTGCAGTGACAGGAGCAGCAGCAGACTCCCGCCTCTGCAACGATCCCCGGCAGGGTAAGTAAACTGGCGCGGGGGGCCCGGGGGATTGTATGGTTGTCAGGGGACTGCAATGGTGATGAGAGGTGTTTGTGTGTGTGTGTGGGGGGGGGGGGGGGGGGGGGGGGTGTCATGGGGGTCATGAGAGATGCAGGAGGGGTGTTATGGGGATCATGAGAGATGCAGGAGGGTGTTATGGGGGTCATGAGAGATGCAGGAGGGGTGTTATGGGGGTCATGAGAGATGCAGGAGGGGTGTTATGGGGGTCATGAGATATGCAGGGGGGGTGTTATGGGGATCATGAGAGATGCAGGAGGGTGTTATGGGGGTCATGAGAGATGCAGGAGGGGTGTTATGGGGGTCATGAGATATGCAGGGGGGGTGTTATGGGGGTCATGAGAGATGCAGGGGGTGTTATGGGGGTCATGAGAGATGCAGGGGGGGTGTTATGGGGGTCATGAGAGATGCAGGGGGGTGTTATGGGGGTCATGAGAGATGCAGGAGGGGTGTTATGGGGGTCATGAGAGATGCAGGGGGGTGTTATGGGGGTCATGAGAGATGCAGGGGGTGTTATGGGGGTCATGAGAGATGCAGGGGGGGTGTTATGGGGGTCATGAGAGATGCAGGAGGGTGTTATGGGGGTCATGAGAGATGCAGGAGGGGTGTTATGGGGGTCATGAGAGATGAAGGGGGTGTTATGGGGGTCATGAGAGATGCAGGGGGGTGTTATGGGGGTCATGAGAGATGCAGGGGGGTGTTATGGGGATCATGAGAGATGCAGGGGGGTGTTATGGGGATCATGAGAGATGAAGGGGGGGTGTTATGGGGTCATGAGAGATGCAGGGGGGTGTTATGGGGGTCATGAGAGATGAAGGGGGGTGTTATGGGGGTCATGAGAGATGCAGGGGGTGTTATGGGGGTCATGAGAGATGCAGGAGGGGTGTTATGGGGGTCATGAGAGATGCAGGAGGGGTGTTATGGGGTCATGAGAGATGCAGTGGGGTGTTATGGGGATCATGAGAGATGCAGTGGGGTGTTATGGGGGTCATGAGAGATGCAGGAGGGGTGTTATGGGGGTCATGAGAGGTGCCCCCCCCCATAATAGTAATAATGAGGAGAGGTTTGGCGGGGGGTTATGGGGATGATGACACAGAGGATAAGAGGGGGTGTATATGTATATATGATGTGTATGCATGTGTGGCAGTATTGTATTCAGTGGATGCAGTGTGGAGCAGCATTATATTCAGGGTACAGTGTGTGGCAGCATTATATTCAGGGGTACAGTGTGTGGCAGTATTATATTCAGGGTACAGTGTGTGGCAGTATTATATTCAGGGTACAGTGTGTGGCAGTATTATTTTCAGGGTACAGTGTGTGGCAGTATTATTTTCAGGGTACAGTGTGTGGAAGCATTATATTCAGTGGATACAGTGTGGAGCAGCATTATAGTCAGGGTACAGTGTGTGGCAGCATTATATTCAGGGTACAGTGTGTGGCAGCATTATATTCAGGGTACAGTGTGTGGCAGCATTATATTCAGGGTACAGTGTGTGGCAGCATTATATTCAGGGTACAGTGTGTGGCAGCATTATATTCAGGGGTACAGTGTGTGGAAGCATTATATTCAGGGTACAGTGTGTGGCAGTATTATATTCAGGGGTACAGTGTGTGGAAGCATTATATTCAGGGTACAGTGTGTGGCAGCATTATATTCAGGGTATAGTGTGTGGCAGCATTATATTCAGGGTACAGTGTGTGGCAGCATTATATTCAGGGTACAGTGTGTGGCAGGATTATATTCAGGGTACAGTGTGGGGCAGTATTATATTCAGGGGTACAGTGTGTGGAAGCATTATATTCAGGGTACAGTGTGTGGCAGTGTTATAGTCAGGGTACAGTGTGTGGCAGAATTATAGTCAGGGTACAGTGTGTGGCAGCATAATATTCAGGGTACAGTGTGTGGCAGTATAATATTCAAGGTACAGTGTGAGGCAGCATTATATTCAGGGTACAGTGTGTGGCAGCATTATATTCAGGGTACAGTGTGGCAGTATTATATTCAGGGGGTACAATGTGTGGCAGGATTATATTCAGGGTACAGTGTGGGGCAGTATTATATTCAGGGGTACAGTGTGTGGAAGCATTATATTCAGGGTACAGTGTGGCAGTATTATATTCAGGGTACAGTGTGTGGCAGAATTATAGTCAGGGTACAGTGTGTGGCAGCATTATAGTCAGGGTACAGTGTGTGGCAGCATTATAGTCAGGGTACAGTGTGTGGCAGCATTATATTCAGGGTACAGTGTGAGGCAGTATTATATTCAAGGTACAGTGTGTGGCAGTATTATATTCAAGGTACAGTGTGAGGCAGCATTATATTCAGGGTACAGTGTGTGGCAGTATTATATTCAAGGTACAGTGTGAGGCAGCATTATCTTCAGGGTACAGTGTGGGGCAGTATATTATTTAGAGTACACTTTCTGGCAAGGTTATAATGATTACTGTCTTCATGCAGAGGATGAGGATCTGCTGACAGTGAGGAGCCAATGATGCCTGGATGTCAGACTCTGCAGAGAAGATGGAGCTGGAGGAAGACCTGGTCTCTGGACCAGATAAAGAAGAAAAGATAACAGAGAAGATATCACTCAAGTCAGAAGACGTCACTCAGGTCACTATCATTGTGTATTCTCCTGACTGTCCCATCAGAGCTGTAGTCACTTGTAAGTTCTGCAGTGATGATGGGTAAAACTGTGTCCAATCTGTGGCTCTTCAGCTGTTACAAAACTACAACTCCCATTGCCAGAGGCTCTCCAGAATGATGGGAGTTTTAGCTTTCCAACAGCTGGAGAACCATTTTAACCGAGGTGATCGGTGGGGGTCTCAGCAGTCAAACCCCCACCAAAAAAAATGGCCCGGGGGGGGGGGGGGGGGGTCTGGACAGCGGGTATGGGTAGGGAACACTGCTGCACCTAATGTGGGGGGAACACTGCCTACCTAATGTGGGGGGAAGACTGCCTACCTAATGTGGGGGATCTCTGCTGCACCTAATGTAGGGGGAACACTGCTGCACCTAATGTGCGTCGTATTGACGTTCGCTCACATTGCGCTCCCAGAATTCAAGGGTCGGCGTTACTATGGAGGGGGGGCCTCCATGTCCATTTTGCTTGGGGCTCCCAAATTCCTTCAAACGGCCTTGATAGTCCCCCACATTAGGTGCAGTATAGTTCCCCACATTAGGTGCAGTATAGTCCCACACATTGGTGCAGTATAGTCCCCCACATTAGGAGCAGTATAGCTCTCCACATTAGGTGCAGTATAGTTCCCCACATTAGGTGCAGTATAGTCCCACACATTGGTGCAGTATAGTCCCCCACATTAGGAGCAGTATAGCTCTCCACATTAGGTGCAGTGTAGTTCCCCCACAT
Source organism: Hyla sarda (assembly GCF_029499605.1). NCBI lineage: Eukaryota > Metazoa > Chordata > Amphibia > Anura > Hylidae > Hyla > Hyla sarda. The sequence continues at coordinate 19 of NW_026608989.1, read as the reverse complement.
TAGGTGCAGTATAGTTCCA